>NW_028149131.1:0-1000 GCF_946808225.1 Silurus aristotelis
TACATTCTGCTGCAGGGATACTGTAGAAGTTTCATGAGTTTTGTAACCTGTGTGTGTGAGTGTGTGAGTGTGTGTGAGTGTGTGTGTGAGTGTGTGAGTGTGTGTGAGTGTGTGTTCAGTAAGAAACAACAGCCCAGACTAACACATGCATCTTTTTTTCTCCACATTTTTGAAGCTTCCTGTGAGGTTTTAGATGCAGGTGAGCATAACCCTACTGTAGACCAGGTTCTTTAGTCCTGATAACATACATTTAAAATAAATATACAGAGTCATGTTTCTCTACACACTTTACACTCATACTGATACACTATATACACAAAAGTATTGGGACACCTGACATTTCCTGCCATCTGTGGTTCGTCTTCAAACTGTTACCACAAATCTGGAGGCACACAATTGTACAGGACGTCTTTGGATGCGGTTATAATAACATTTTGCCTTCACTTGGAAACCCAAAACAAAAGCGAGTCCCATCAAGATCTTGTGTAGATGGTTTGGACAGGACGACTTTCCCAGAAGAGTGGCACTAATTATCAGAGCAAACTGGGACTAAATGTGGAATGCGATGCTCAAAAAGCACAAACCGTACTTATGTACTTACCAGGTGTCCACAAACTTTTGGCAATCTAAATCTAAAACATCGAAAACATGTCGTAGAGGATCAGCACACACCTCTCTGTCCAATCATCTTGTCTGTGTTGTCGGGTTAGAAATCAGAGTAGTCAGATAAAATGAAATAAAAATCTCTAAAGGTGTGTGAAAACTCTTCTCTTTCTCACGTGATAATGGAGATAAAGAATGCATTGTCCTATAAACATCAAGCCAGGCCCAGTTTCTTCTTTTCAGCTCACTTTGGAAATACTTCACAGAGAGCTCCACATCATCACCACCTCATTTAGACTATAAACAAGATTTTTTTTTAGTCCTTCGTATACAATCTTTCTAAGCCCCGCCCACACTTGTTTCATTAATGACCCACAATCCTCATTTTTATACGCTG
>NW_028149130.1:12500-20641 GCF_946808225.1 Silurus aristotelis
TGCTCTCATCCAATCACACCACACTGCTCTTATCCAATCACACCACACTGCTCTCATCCAATCACAGCACACCACACTGCTCTCATCCAATCACAGCACACCACACTGCTCTCATCCAATCACAGCACACCACACTGCTCTCATCCAATCACAGCACACCACACTGCTCTCATCCAATCACACCACACTGCTCTCATCCAATCAGACCACACTGCTCTCATCCAATCACAGCACACCACACTGCTCTCATCCAAGCACACCACACTGCTCTCATCCAATCACACCACACTGCTCTCATCCAATCACAGCACACCACACTGCTCTCATCCAATCACAGCACACCACACTGCTCTCATCCAATCACACCACACTGCTATCATCCAATCACACCACACTGCTCTCATCCAATCACACCACACTGCTCTCATCCAATCACACCACACTGCTCTTATCCAATCACACTACACTGCTCTCATCCAATCACATCACACTGCTCTTATCCAATTACACCACACTGCTCTCATCCAATCACACCACTCTGCTCATATCCAATCACGCCACACTGCTCTTATCCAATCACAGCACACCCCACTTCTCTCATTCAATCACAGCACACTGCTCTCATCCAATCACAGCACACCACACTGCTCTCATCCAATTGCAGCACACCACACTGCTCTCATCCAATTACAGCACACCACACTGCTCTCATCCAATCACGCCACACTGCTCTCATCCAATCACAGCACACCACACTGCTCTCATCCAATCACAGCACACCACACTGCTCTCATCCAATCACACCACACTGCTCTCATCCAATCTTAATGCACCACACTGCTCTGGACAGACAGACAGACAGAAGGATGACAGACAGACTGACAGATGGATAGACGGATGGACAGACTGACAGATAACTGGGCAGACAGACAGACAGACAGACAGACAGACAGACAGACAGACAGACAGACAGGTGTGTGTAGATTAGGGGATTAATGCCAGTGGAAACAGAAATGCATTATGGGTTTTGTGCAAATAAGATTTGCACAATCTGATTTGCTTCTTGCCACAGGAACATAAAAATGTGTTTTTATTATCTACATCCCACAAATCCTGTTGTCCATTTCTCATCAACCATGTGTGTGTGTGTGTGTGTGTGTGTTTGTATGTGTGTGTGTGTGTGTGTGTTTGTATGTGTGTGTGTGTTTGTATGTGTGTGTGTGTGTGTGTGTTTGTATGTGTGTGTGTGTTTGTATGTGTGTGTGTGTGTGTGTGTGTGTGTGTGTGTGTGTGTGTGTGTGTGTGTGTGTGAGAGACTACCCTAAATGTAATTAATTTTGCGCTAGTCCGTCATCTCTGATACACTGAACACATTTTGTTTCCGATCTAACCACACACACACACACACACATACACACACACACACACACACACACACACACACACACACACACACACACAATCAGCCATTAAAAATGAGCAATAATAAATCAATAAAGAACTTTCTCCATTAAACACACATATCTAGAATAGTTTGGCCCTCTGCAATTTGCGTGTGTGTGTGTGTGTACTTACTGGCTTTGAGCACTAATGGACCTCTGCCATTACAAACACACACACACACACACACACACACACACACACACACACACACACACACACACACACAAAATCAGGGCACCACTATTTGCAGTTGGTCCTCATGGTTTCCACGGCAACATTATCATAGTCTGCACCTCTAATGTGACCACACAGCCTTTTCATGTTCAGAGTCAACAATTATCATAAACAATTTACCTTTCGGGGAGTGGTGGCTCCAGCGTTTAAGGCGCTGGGTTGCCGATCGGAAGGTCTGGGGTTCAAGCCCCGGTATCGCCAAGCTGCCACTCTTGGGCCCTTGAGCAAGGCCCTTAACCCTCTATGCTCCAGGGGTCCCTTACGAGGGAAATATCAAGGTCCTTGACGTGGGGCTGCCTTCCCGTGGGCTCACCACCTGCAGGAGGGACCGTAAGGGACAGTGCTGTGAGGATTGGGCAGCAGTTGAAGGCGGGGGCCTGCTTAGACTGCTGCCCCCGCGACCCGAATTACGGATAAGCGGGAGGACATGAATGAATGAATGAATGAATGAATGAATTTACCTTTCACTGCAAGTGTGTGTGTGTGAGAGAGAGAGTGTGTGTGTATGTGTGTGCTGATCTGGAATGTTATGAGCCTGAGCTCTTCGGAAGTTTGGATAAACTCACTCACATTTAATCAGCTCACAGAAAGTTGTGTATCGCCGCTTTAAACCTAAAGCCTGCTGTCCGGTGCTGAAATAAACACACTGAGACATTCAGCAGGGTTTCAGCTGTTTATTGTGTTAAAGAGACATACACTCGTGACATATAACTTCTATATAATCATGTCAGAAAGAAAGCGAGAGAGAGAGAGAGAGAGAGAGAGAGAGAGAGAGTGTGTGTGTGTGTGCGTGTGTGTGTATTCAGAGAGCAGGGAGGTTCTGATTGGTCAGAAGAACTGAAAGAGAGTTTTTTTAAATAGACCTGTCAATTGAAAAAAAGAAAGAAAGAAAGAAAGAAAGAAAGTAAGAAAGAAAGTTAGAACAGATTCGACAGAGTGCTAATAAAAAAGAGAAATAAATTAGAAGATTCATTTATGAATTAATTTCTGTAGTGATGTTTCTATTTTTTAATGAAGATAAAACCAGCAGATAGGTGAGAAGCAGAAAACTCCTATTGACTAAAACAAACAAAAATCACTTCACCCTGCACCACACACACACACACACACACACACACACACACACACACACACACACACCACTACTGCATGGAGCATTCCCAACATCTCTCACAAACAAAGACACACACACACAGTGAATGAGTGTGTGTAATAGTGTGTGTGTGTGTGTGTGTGTGTGTGTGTGTGTGTGTGTGTGTGTGTGTGTGTGTGTGTGTGTGTGTGTGTAAAAGGTGCAGTGAAGGACAGATAAAGAGAGCAAGTGTTCATCCTCCCTCAGCTGTGTGTGTGTATCAGACTTGATCTGTGTGTGTGTCTCCATCTGCAAGTGTGTGTGTGTTGTGTGTGTCGGTGTGCAGCTGTGTGTTGTGTGAGTTGTGTGTGTTGTGTGTGTCAGGATCGAGTGTGTTGTCGGGGCTGTAGAGCTGCAGCAGTGCTCCCTCCTGGCCAAGTTCTTTACTACATGACTGACAGCTACAGTGAAGAATCCTCTCCACCAACTTCTCTACCCGTGGTGCCTCCACACTGCCAGGACACTCCAGGGTCACCTACACACACACACACACACACACACACACACACTGACCGGCATGTCTGCAGTAAACACACTCAACACGCATGCTATACTCTACAGTGTTAGAAGCCAGAACCTCACTGTATTCGGAATTCTCTGGATTCTGATTGGTCAAAACGTGTTGATTATAACCGAATGATTGTGCTCATTCTTAAACCTTATCGTTTTTATAGTAACGGCCATGACAGTCACATGACAGGATTGAAACATGGCATGGTGGATGCAGTGAAGTTTTCTGTAAGGAGCACGTTTTTATATTAACTGTAGGGAAGGAGTCTCCAGTGTCAGTGCTCTGTAGATGTCAGAGGTCAGACATGTTCATGACAGACAAGACACTTTACTGTGAGAATAAAGAAAGACTGAGAGAGAATGTGTGTTTATAGCTGCTATAATGTAAGTAACAGCTGGAAATCCCTTGATTCCTGGATGTTGTGTGTCTGTGTGTGTGTGTCTGTTTGTGTGTGTATGTGTGTGTGTGTGTGTGTGTGTGTGTGTGTCTGTTTGTGTGTGTATGTGTGTGTGTCTGTATGTGTGTGTGTCTGTGTGTGTGTCTGTGTCTGTTTGTGTGTGGATTTTGTAACTCACTGCTGCCATCTAGTGATAGGAAATAATTCCACAGTGATGTTGTTTCATGTGGTGTGGTAGTGGTGTTCATGTTGGTGGTGAATTATTCCGGAATCTTTCTCCTAAAAAAACACGTAATTCTGTTGTTATGAGCAGTGCATGCCCCGGAAATGAGCTGTTACTATAGCAACAGGTATTATAACATTAGAAAACAAATAAACACCTTCTGACCAATCAGTGACGAGAACTCAGCAGTAATGTGTGTATGTGTAATGTATAATATGTGTTATAAAGCAGGTGCAGACTCACCACCTCCCACTGCGTCTGCGCAGGCTTGCACGAGTCACAGTGCACCAGAGACTCAGTGGACTGAGGGAAGGTGTTGGGTACACTGTAACTGAAACACTGTCCCAAACACGCTCTACATACACACACACACACACACACACACACACACACACACACTTTACAAAAGTTTTTTCTTAGCCTAAGTGTGATCTCTAATGATGTGTGCGTGTGTGTGTGTGTGTGTGTGTGTGTGTGTGTGTGTGTGTGTGTGTGTGTGTGTGTGTGTGCACTGACCTGTTTTGGATGGACTGAGACACACACCCCGTGTGCCCCACTATCTGAGTGATGTTCTTGGCCTCACACCAGGCGCTCTTATCAGGGAACAGAGCCAGGCGGTTGATGTGTGCAGGTGGAGCTGCTGAACACACAGCCAACAGGACACAGCCAATCAGCAGCATCGCTGCACCTGGAGGGGGCAGAGTCACAGTGAGACACTGGTTCCACCTCACACAGCTCGCCGATTCCCAGATATACACACACTACGTGTGTGAGTTTGTGTGTGTGTGTGTGTGTGTGTGTGTGTGTGTGTGTGTGTGTGTGTGTGTGTGTGTGTGTGTGTGTGTGTGCCAAGTCAGGGCAAGGACGCATTCCATATTCTTTACAGAGCAATATATGAGGGATGAAGTAATGCTGTGTATGCCCTATTTAGTGCACTACACAGACTGTGAAATAATACTACAGTGTGTGCTTTATGCAGGTCACTGTATTCACAATGAGCCTGTTAGCTTTTATTATGCTCCTTTTTCCTAAGCAGTGTTTCCCTTAATACTGTTAACACTCATAGTTTACAAAATAAGTGCCCTACACCCTCGAGTGCACTACATAACCAACCACTTATCACGATTTACAGCCACTTACCTCTAAGTGCACTTCGGTTTACTTCAGAGGGAATAAAATACTG
Organism: Silurus aristotelis; assembly: GCF_946808225.1. Taxonomy (NCBI): domain Eukaryota; kingdom Metazoa; phylum Chordata; class Actinopteri; order Siluriformes; family Siluridae; genus Silurus; species Silurus aristotelis. The sequence continues at coordinate 17,624 of NW_028149130.1, forward strand.
GCTTCTGCACCCTTTCTAGCACACTACATTTATAACTAAAAGATGTTTGGGCTTTTAACAATTTTCCCTACTTTATTTTTACAAGTGCACTGTATAGGGAACAAGAGTGCTATAGTGCAATATGTCTGATACAGATTGTAGCTCCTGCACCCTGTGTAGTGAAGTGTAATGCACTGTAGTATACTGGAGTGTAGTGTAGCCTATCCCGGGGGGGGGGGGGGGGTGCAGTGTATTTTATTGCAGTGCAGCGAAGTGTAGTGTAATACAGTACGGTGTAGTGCAGTACAGTACAGTGTAATTTAGTGCAGTGCAGCGCAATGCAGTGTAGTTCAGAGCAGTTCAGTGTGGTTCTGTGCAGTGTAGTGTACTGTAGTGTAGTGCAATGCAGTGTATTGTAGTGCAGTGTTATGTAGTGCAGTGTTGTATAGTGTAGTGTTATGTAGTGTAGTGTAGTGTATTGCAATGCAGTGTATTGTAGTTTGGTGCAGTGCAGTGTTGTATAGTGTTGTGTTATGTAGTGTAGTGTAGTACAGTGTAGTGCAGTGTATTGAAGTGCGGTGCAGTGCACTGTTATGTAGTGCAGTGTTGTATAGTGTAGTGTTATGTAGTGTAGTGTAGTACAGTGCAGTTCAGTGTAGTGCAGTGTATTGTAGTGCGGTGCAGTGTTGTATAGTGTAGTGTTATGTAGAGAAGTGTAGTGTAGTGTAGTGCAGTTCAGTTCAGTGTAGTGCAGTGTATTGTAGTGTGGTGCAGTGCAGTGTTATGCAGTGCAGTTCAGTTCAGGGGGTGGGTGCAGTGTATTTTATTGCAGTGCAGCGAAGTGAAGTGTAATACAGTACGGTGTAGTGCAGTGCAGCGCAGTGTAATTTAGTGCAGCGCAGCGCAATGCAGTGTAGTTCAGAGCAGTTCAGTGTGGTTCTGTGCAGTGTATTGTACTGTAGTGTAGTGCAATGCAGTGTATTGTAGTGCAGTGTTATGTAGTGCAGTGTTGTATAGTGTAGTGTATTGCAATGCAGTGTATTGTAGTTTGGTGCAGTGCAGTGTTGTATAGTGTAGTGTTGTGTAGTACAGTGTAGTTCAGTGTAGTTCAGTGTATTGTAGTGCGGTGCAGTGCAGTGTTATGCAGTGCTATGTAGTGTAGTGTAGTTCAGTGTATTGTGTATTATGTAGTGTAGTGTAGTGCGGTGCAGTGCAGTGCACTGTTATGTAGTGCAGTGTTGTATAGTGTAGTGTTATGTAGTGTAGTGTAGTACAGTGCAGTTCAGTGTAGTGCAGTGTATTGTAGTGCGGTGCAGTGCAGTGTTGTATAGTGTAGTGTTATGTAGAGAAGTGTAGTGTAGTGTAGTACAGTGCAGTTCAGTGTAGTGCAGTGTATTGTAGTGTGGTGCAGTGCAGTGTTATGCAGTGCAGTTCAGTGTAGTGCAGTGTATTGTAGTGCGGTGCAGTGCAGTATTGTATAGTGTAGTGTTATGTAGAGTAGTGTAGTGTAGTACAGTGCAGTTCAGTGTAGTGCAGTGTATTGTAGTGTTGTGCAGTGCAGTGTTGTATAGTATAGTGTAGTACAGTGCAGTTCAGTGTAGTGTAGTGTATTGTAGTGCGGCGCAGTGCAGTGTTATGTAGTGCAGTGTTGTATAGTGTAGTGTTATGTAGTGTAGTGTAGTGTAGTGTAGTGTAGTGTAGTGTAGTGTAGTGTAGTACAGTGCAGTTCAGTTCAGTGTAGTGCAGTGTAGTGTAGTGCACTCCATCACCAGCACACTGTATGCTTTACAAATTACACTGGGTTATAGGGAAGTGGTCACTCAGTGGTTAAGATGTTGGTCTACTGATCAGAAGGGGGTGAGTTCAAATCCCAGCACCACTAAGCTGCCGCTACTGGGCCCCTGAGCTAGGCCCTTAACCTTCCCCTGCTCGGCTGTATGAATGAGATAATTGTAAGTAGCTCTGGATGAGGGTGTCTGCCAAATGGTATCAATTTTCTGTAAATGAAACAGCCATCACACTGGCAATCAAAATAAACCTACACACACACACACACACACACACACACACAACCACACTAACTGCTGTTGTATGAGCTTGATGTAGAGCCCTAGTTTCAGACAGTTGAGGTCTCTGTGTGTGTGTGTGTGTGTGTGTGTGTGTGTGTGTGTGTGTGTGTGTGTGTGTGTGTGTGTGTGTGTGTGTTGGTTCTAGCGTGTGTGCAGCTCAGTACTGAACAGGTCGTAACAGGAAACCTGCAGAGAGATTTGGCTTTGGGTTTCTGATTTGTTCCAGAACAGATGAAGTATCGCCTGAAGAAACATGCAAACTCTGCCGCAGTGGAAACTTCAGAAGAACGAGCGAGAAGATCTTAAAATACTTTTTATAAAACTATTATTCTGACATGGTGGATTTTGTGTGTGTATGTGTGTTTGTGTGTGTAACAGCTTTGTTGTTCAGGACAGTTTTGCTCCAGTGGTGTGACACAGCTTCAGAGAGTTTTAATGAGCTTCGGAGAGCTCACATGGCTGACATGGAGAGAGAGAGAGAGAGAGAGAGAGCGAGTGTCTGTGTGTGTGAGAGAGAGAGAGAGAGAGAGAGAGAGAGAGAGAGAGAGAGAGAGAGAAACTCCACCTGACTCCAATAAACCAGAACACACCACAGTGTATCAACATGTCTCCAAAATGTCTTCACCATCTCCCCCGGGGACTGTATGTTTAACTGAGGAGACACTAAACGCCCCGCACTCGTCTTTCTTTTCCTTCCAAGACACAAGCGGCGTGTCAGGAACTGGCCCCGAGCCCCACTTCAGCTAAATAACATTCCTCTCTGATTCAATATTCCTGTCCAGAGTGGACGTGGCCCGCGGGACGCTGCAGGAGAAACGGAGACGAGCTGGGAGGAGAGCAAAATGATCTGACTCGGGGATTGGACGCTGGGAATGAATGCTTTAATGCTCAGCAAACTCGTGCAAGTTTGGGCTAAAGGACAGAGAGATATAATCAAATCTCTCTCTCTCTCTCTCTCTCTCTCTCTCTC
>NW_028149129.1:0-4000 GCF_946808225.1 Silurus aristotelis
ACAATTTCAGACCCTCCATGATTTCTAAGTGGGAGAACTTGCAAAATAGCAGTGTTCAAATACTTATTTTCCTCACTGTATATATAGTTCTTGTTCAAACAAACAAACAAACAAACAAACAAAAGAGTCTATTAATGCAATAGCATGAAATTTTCCCTTGATTTGAACTAGAAGACCCAAACCTGTCCCAGCATCTCCATGAAGATCTGCTTTCCACATGTTGGAGTGGAAGATCTCCTGCTATAGCACTCAACACTATTGAACACGTTTGGGATGAATGTGAACGCTGACTGCACCCCAGACCTCCTCACCACACCTACATCACTACCTGACTGTATTTCTGAATGAATCGCTACAAATCTCCAGAAAATCTAGTGGAACATCTTCCCAAAAGAGTGGAGGTTATTATAAGTACAAAAGGAGACTAAATTTTTAATGAGATGTTTAAAGGGAATCTTATGCTTATATTTGTACATGTAGCAGTCAGCGGGTGAATAAACCCATTTTACAGCACTGATTTTCTCCTCCTGATGGTTTTTCTTCTTTTCTACAGGAAAATAAAGGGTGTTTTTTCTTTTTTTTTTTATATCGGAATCCTCCAGCACGTTATAAAAACTCCCTCTCATCCGTGTCACACATCTAATTACACAGTCATGACTTATAACACAATGAATTAGAACGCTAACCTCCTACATGAACCAGATGTTACAGGAGAAAATCATTTTCCTTCAAAATGTCACGAGTTGTATCTCAGGACCTGGAGCATGACATCGACATTTCATTTCCTCCCTAAAGCGTGTGCTCTTTTTATTTCTCGCTCTCTTTTTTCTTTTTCCTACGGAATTTGCCTTTTTTGTTGTAATTACACAGAACTGCACACTTTTACTGTACACCAGAACAGAAACACAATGAAAATAACTGTTTACACATTAATATTAATCAACTATATGAAATTATTTTGGAAGAAAATGAAAGTGTCCACACAATTCTGTCCTTATTTTGAAAAGCAAATGTACATAACTGTAATATTAAACCATTGTATAAATGTTACTTAAATAAATATAAATATAATTAAATGATAATATAGAAGTATTATTTTTATCATGTATGATATAAAAATATTTTTTTAATTTTTTTACATTTTTAAAATGCCATAGATTAGATTTTCTCCACTCTCATAGTACAATAGAACAGATTATAATAGTTATAAGTAAAAAAAAAAAATGGAAGTACAGAGATGAAAAAATTCTACAGGGTGTAGAAGAAAGTAGTTCCGACAGTGGAGGGTTAAAATCTGACCCTGTCTTTCTTGCTCAGATCTCCAAACTCTTATCAGAATGTCACACCAAGCTCATTGTATATATGAGCACCGAACCCACTCTTCCACTCAACTCCACCTCTTCACCTCGAGCACTGTGGGAGACGGAGATTCAGAACATGATCCTCTACCATATGACAGCTCTTTCCTCCTAAACCAGGCTCGTGTTTTAATCAGACAAAGCTCAGTCTGTCGACTCGACAGTGGAGTGTTGGAGTACGATGATGCTCAGTGATATAGAGCACTGGACTCAGGCCAGGGAACATTTTTATCATGGCCCGAGTCTGCTGCGACGTCGATCAGCAAAAGTCAAGTTCAGAAAGGACAGCTCTCCTCCTTAGGTCCAATAAATCAGTGTAAAAACTGAACAGTAAGATGAATATAGTATCCTGGAATCCATCAAACCATTTAATCTGTCATCATTCAGGTCTGAAAAAAAGGCTTTTATGCTTGAATCTGTGAACATACACACAGCTACAGTTTAGGGATATGAGTGTATAGAACCAGTGTATAACATGTAGAAGTGGTGTATAATATGTAGGGATTGGTGTATAACATGTAGAAGTGGTGTATAATCTATAGGGATTGGTGTATAACATGTAGAAGTGGTGTATAATCTATAGGGATTGGTGTATAACATGTAGAAGTGGTGTATAATCTGTAGGGATTGGGTATAACATGCAGAAGTGGTGTATAATCTGTAGGGATTGGTGTATAACATGTAGAAGTGGTGTATAATCTATAGGGATTGGTGTATAACGTAGAAGTGGTGTATAATCTATAGGGATTGGTGTATAACATGTAGAAGTGGTGTATAATCTGTAGGGATTGGTGTATAACATGTAAAAGTGGTGTATAATCTATAGGGATTGGTGTATAACATGTAGAAGTGGTGTATAATCTGTAGGGATTGGGTATAACATGCAGAAGTGGTGTATAATCTGTATGGATTGGTGTATAACATGTAGAAGTGGTGTATAATATGTAGGGATTGGTGTATAACATGTAGAAGTGGTGTATAATCTGTAGGGATTGGTGTATAACATGTAGAAGTGGTGTATAATCTGTAGGGATTGGTGTATAACATGTAGAAGTGGTGTATAATCTGTAGGGATTGGTGTATAACATGTAGAAGTGGTGTATAATATGTAGGGATTGGTGTATAACAGGTAGAAGTGGTGTATAATCTATAGGGATTGGTGTATAACATGTAGAAGTGGTGTATAATCTATAGGGATTGGTGTATAACATGTAGAAGTGGTGTATAATCTATAGGGATTGGTGTATAACATGTAGAAGTGGTGTATAATCTATAGGGATTGGTGTATAACATGTAGAAGTGGTGTATAATCTATAGGGATTGGTGTATAACATGTAGAAGTGGTGTATAATCTGTAGGGATTGGGTATAACATGCAGAAGTGGTGTATAATCTGTAGGGATTGGTGTATAACATGTAGAAGTGGTGTATAATCTGTAGGGATTGGTGTATAACATGTAGAAGTGGTGTATAATCTGTAGGGATTGGTGTATAACATGTAGAAGTGGTGTATAATATGTAGGGATTGGTGTATAACAGGTAGAAGTGGTGTATAATCTATAGGGATTGGTGTATAACATGTAGAAGTGGTGTATAATCTGTAGGGATTGGGTATAACATGCAGAAGTGGTGTATAATCTGTAGGGATTGGTGTATAACATGTAGAAGTGGTGTATAATCTGTAGGGATTGGTGTATAACATGTAGAAGTGGTGTATAATCTGTAGGGATTGGTGTATAACATGTAGAAGTGGTGTATAATATGTGGGGATTGGTGTATAACAGGTAGAAGTGGTGTATAATCTATAGGGATTGGTGTATAACATGTAGAAGTGGTGTATAATCTATAGGGATTGGTGTATAACATGTAGAAGTGGTGGATAATCTATAGGGATTGGTGTATAACATGTAGAAGTGGTGTATAATATGTAGGGATTGGTGTATAACATGTAGAAGTGGTGTATAATATGTAGGGATTGGTGTATAACATGTAGAAGTGGTGTATAATCTATAGGGATTGGTGTATAACATGTAGAAGTGGTGTATAATCTATAGGGATTGGTGTATAACATGTAGAAGTGGTGCATAATCTGTAGGGATTGGTGTATAACATGTAGAAGTGGTGTATAATATGTAGGGATTGGTGTATAACATGTAGAAGTGGTGTATAATCTATAGGGATTGGTGTATAACATGTAAAAGTGGTGTATAATCTATAGGGATTGGTGTATAACATGTAGAAGTGGTGTATAATCTATAGGGATTGGTGTATAACATGTAGAAGTGGTGTATAATCTGTAGGGATTGGGTATAACATGCAGAAGTGGTGTATAATCTGTAGGGATAGGTGTATAACATGTAGAAGTGGTGTATAATCTGTAGGGATTGGTGTATAACATGTAGAAGTGGTGTATAATCTGTAGGGATTGGTGTATAACATGTAGAAGTGGTGTATAATATGTAGGGATTGGTGTATAACAGGTAGAAGTGGTGTATAAGCTATAGGGATTGGTGTATAACATGTAGAAGTGGTGTATAATCTATAGGGATTGGTGTATAACATGTAGAAGTGGTGGATAATCTATAGGGATTGGTGTATAACATGTAGAAGTGGTGGATAATCTATAGGGATTGGTGTATAACA
>NW_028149128.1:0-7500 GCF_946808225.1 Silurus aristotelis
CACTACACTCTACACCTTCACTACACTCTACACCTTCTCTACTCTCTACACCTTCACTACACTCTACACCTTCACTACACTCTACACCTTCACTCCACTCTACACCTTCTCTACTCTCTACACCTTAACTACTCTACACCTTTACTACACTCTACACCTTCACTACACTCTACACCTTCACTACACTCTACACCTTCACTACACTCTACACCTTCACTACACTCTACACCTTCACTACTCTCTACACCTTCACTACACTCTACACTTTCTCTACACTCTACACCTTCGCTACACTCTACACCTTCACTACACTCTACACCTTCACTACACTCTACACCTTCACTACACACTACACCTTCACTACAGTCTACACCTTCACTACACTCTACACCTTCACTACACTCTACACCTTCACTACTCTCATTACACCTTCACTACACTCTACACCTTCACTACACTCTACACCTTCACTACACTCTACACCTTCTCTACTCTCTACACCTTAACTACTCTACACCTTTACTACACTCTACACCTTCACTACACTCTACACCTTCACTACACACTACACCTTCACTACACTCTACACCTTCACTACAGTCTACACCTTCACTACAGTCTACACCTTCACTACACTCTACACCTTCACTACACTCTACACCTTCACTACACTCTACACCTTCACTACACTCTACACCTTCACTACTCTCATTACACCTTCACTACACTCTACACCTTCACTACACTCTACACCTTCTCTACTCTCTACACCTTTACTACACTCTACACCTTCACTACACTCTACACCTTCACTACACTCTACACCTTCTCTACTCTCTACACCTTCACTACACTCTACACCTTCACTACACTCTACACCTTCACTACACACTACACCTTCACTACACTCTACACCTTCACTACACTCTACACCTTCACTACTCTACACCTTTACTACACTCTACACCTTCACTACACTCTACACCTTCACTACACTCTACATCTTCACTACACTCTACACTCTACACCTTAACTACTCTACACCTTCACTACACTCTACACCTTACCTTCACTACACTCTACACCTTACCTTAACTACACACTACACTCTACACCTTACCTTAACTACACACTACACTCTACACCTTCACTACACTCTACACCTTCACTACTCTACACCTTCACTACACTACACCTTACTTCACTACACTCTACACCTTCACTACACTACACCTTCACTACACTACACTACACTACACCTTAACTACTCTACACCTTCACTACACTCTACACCTTCACTACACTCTACACCTTCACTACACTCTACACCTTCACTACACTACACCTTCACTACACTACACCTTACTTCACTACACCTTACTTCACTACACTCTACACCTTCACTACACTACACTACACCTTAACTACTCTACACCTTAACTACTCTACACCTTAACGACTCCACACCTTCACTACACTCTACACCTTCACTACACTCTACACCTTACCTTCACTACACTCTACACCTTCACTACACTCTACACCTTACCTTAACTACACACTTCACTCTACACCTTCACTACACTCTACACCTTCACCACACTCTACACCTTCACTACATTTTACACCTTCACTACACTACACCTTCACTACACTACACCTTAACTACACTCTACACCTTCACTACACTCTACACCTTAACTAGAATTTATACCCCAACCACACCCGGTCTACACCTTAACTACACTCTACACCCTATCTACATCTTAACTACACCTTCTCTACACCCTATCCATACTTTAACTACACCCTACCTTAACTACTCTGTAGTGTTGTTGTATGATGCTATTAATAACAGCATGTCACAGCAGCCTTTTTCTTGTATAGCGCTTCAGTATTAATGTTGTTGATCTGTATCACATGTCTGGTTTTAACTGTGTGCGTGTGTGCGTGCGTGCGTGCGTGCGTGCGTGCGTGCGTGCGTGCGTGTGTGTGTGTGTGTGTGCGTGTGTAGGAACTGGTGTGTTCATCTCCAGAGCTCAGCTGATGAACTGTCATGTCAGTGCAGGAACCAGACATAAAGTCCTGCTGAGGAGACTGCTGGCCGCATTCTTTGACAGGTGTGTGTGTTTGTGTGTGTTTGTGTGTGTGTTTGTGTGTGTTTGTGTGTGTTTGTGTGTGTGTGTGTGTGTGTGTGTGCATAATCTGATGTTTGTGTGTATGTGTTCAGGAGCACTTTGGCGAACAGCTGTGGGACAGGGATTCGCTCCTCCACTAATGATCCAAGTCGTAAACCTCTGGACAGCCGCGTTCTCCACGCTGTTAAATGTGAGTGAGCACAGCGGAACCTAATCACGGGTTCTACACACAACCCGTAGATGTTTCAGGAGTGTTCCACAATCATGTCTGTGTCATGTAGCTATACATTATTACACACACACATAAACAACAGTACAAACAAAGATGTACAATGTAAATAAAAACTTCAGTTATAAGTTTATGAACCAGCCATTGGCGACTTTGGTGAAGGTAAAACTCCCTGAGATAGCATGAGGATTGATATGAGGGAAATGATTTGCAGCTCTCATAAACCCATATTTTATTCACAATAGAAGACATAACACAGTTACTTTAAAGGTTATTTTGAATGTGATGCCTGCAAAATGTCTCATAAACGTTGGGACAGGGCTGCGTTTCCCTCTGTGACAGCAGACAGGTCAGTTCAGCACCCGGATTCTTCATGCTATTGTAATAGATGTAGTTAGCATTGTCTTGCTCAGAAAGGCTTTCCCTGAGAAATACAAGAAAAGCATTTGTTTCTTTAAAACATATATATATAGCATTCAGCATTGATGGAACCTTTCCGGATGTGCAAGCTGCCCATTTTATAGACAGCTATGGTCCCCGTACCATCAGAGAGGCAACTTTTGAACTGAGTGCTGAGAACAAGCCAGATGGTCCCTCTCCTCTTTAGTACAGAGGACGTGGTGTCCATGGTTTCTAAAAAGAAATAAAACTTTGATTCGTCTATACACAGAAGAGGTTTCCACTTTGCCTCAGTACATTCTAATGAGTTTTGGCCCAGAGAGGATGGTGGTGTTTCTGGATCATGTTCATGCATGTCTTCTTCTTTACGTAATAGAGCTTTAACCTGCATTTGTGGATGATATGCAAACTGTGTTCACGGACACTGATTTCTGGAGGTGTTAATGAGCTCATGCAGTGATTCCATTAGAGTCCTGACAGGTTTAAACGCAGTGATATGGTTAGTTGGTAGTTGATATTCTTACTGCTTATCATGTGAATAAATTATGGGTTTATGAGATTAGTAAATCATTACATTCTGACTTGGTTTATATTTTAAACAGCATTTTTGGGAATTGGTTTTGTAAATTGTAACTCTATAAACACTGACTAAGACTGTGATGAAGGTGAAGGTTGATTAAATGCAGTGATGAAGTCAATAATCACTGAAATTATGAATCACATCTGAACAAGATCATCAAACTGTATGATTCCTCAAGAAACACTAGTCACATGACTATCCTGGTCACATGACTATCCTGGTCACATGACTATCCTGGTCACATGACTATCCTGATTTTGTGTGCGTGTCACAGATTACTGCCAGAACTTTGCGACCAGTTTTAAGGAGAGCGAGATGAACGCCATCGCAGCGGACATGTGCACTAACGCTCGGCGCGTGGTGAGGAAGAGCTGGATCCCTAAACTGAAGCTGCTGATGGCCGAGAGTGACGCGTACGCAGGTTTTCTCCCTGATGCCGTCAAGATGGAGGCCGAGGCTCTAGGAGCCGACCCCACCTTTGAGGCAGCCGACCTTGAGGGGGGAGCCTCTTTGGAGACTGCTCCTTCCTCTGGTGAATCACTGCAGGGCGTGGCTGGAGACACCAGTGCTCTGTTCCAATGAGTGTGTCTGAATGAAGACGGCCGTGACCCATGTCTCCATCTCGCCGTCTCCGCCCTGCATCTTCTCTGCGTAACTCTGTAGGTGCGGTTTAACAGAGAAAGACGCTTTTTTCTTTTTATTCTTTCTTCCTCTATAATTTTTTTTCTCCCCCAAATAACAGATTTTTTTGCACAGAAGCCCCTTCGCTTCTTCATGCTTTATAAAACTGTATATCATGTGACACTGTTCTGTTTTTGTAGTTCACCTCTATATCTAGCACACACACACACACACACACACACACACACACACACACACACACTCTCCCCCTTATCAACACTGTAGTCGATTAGTTGAATGTAAACGTATGCAGCACCACATGCTGGTGTACAGACTCACCGATTGTATTTAGGCCGAGAGAGTCGTCGTCACTGTAGAGTGAGAGAGAGTCAGACACATTAGACACACAGAGATGTAGGTGTTTCTTCTGTATCTAATTTGGAAAGAATTTATTTTCCTCCTACACTTTTCCTCTAAAATTCTGAAATTGAAAACAGAAGAAAAAGAGAGAATTTTGTCCTCCTATCTCTCTCTCTCTCTCTCTCTCTCTCTCTCTCTCTCTCTCTCTGTTTTATTTGTGTGTGTGCTCCTGAACTGTTATATGGTTACAAACGTTAGAGAAAGAAAGATGATTTAAGAATATTTATCATTTTGTAAAAGATATTTGTAGATTTTTGTGAGTGTGTGTGTGAGTGTGTGTGTGAGTGTGTGTGTGAGTGTGTGTGTGAGTGTGTGTGTGAGTGTGTGTGTGAGTGTGTGTGTGAGTGTGTGTGTGAGTGTGTGTGTGAGTGTGTGTGTGAGTGTGTGTGTGAGTGTGTGTGTGAGTGTGTGTGAGTGTGAGCTCAAAATTCACCTACTGACTCCTCGTTCGAGTTCAGGATGCCCCATTAATAATAGTCTATTAAAGTGGACGTGTGTGTGTGTGTGTGTGTGTGTGTGTGTGTGTGTGTGTGTGTGTGTGTGTGTGGGGGGGGGGTTACATCTTGATCACAGTTACATCTTGATCATCTCACTCATAAATACATTTTTGTCTGACTAACTTCATCTCAAACTCCATGGCAGGGGGTGTGTGTGTGTGTGTGTGTGTGTGTGTGTGTGTGTGTGTGTGTGTGTGTGTGTGAGAGAGAGAGAGAGAGAGAGAGAGAATGAGAGAAAAAGAAAGAAACAGAGAAAAAGAGAGAGATGTCCCTGTTTGGCCTTGGTGTGGCCACTATTCCTTGTAAACACACACACACACACACACACACACACACATTTGGCCTGGGGGGGAGGGAAAAGCCGTGCTTCCTATTGTTACGATCACCCTACTGTCTTAAAGACAAGGTTTTTACGTGTGTGATTGAGCTGCTTTGTATGTCCCTGTTTGGGCAGCTGTGTGTGTGTGTGTGTGTGTGTGTGTGTGTGTGTGTGTGTGTGTGTGTGTGTGTGTGTGTGTGTGTGTGTGTGCGCGCACACATTCCTTGCACATTGTTGGCTGTGTGTGCTTGCATGTGGGTGATGCCTGATTGAGATTTGAGGTGTGTTTGTTTCTCCTGTTCACTCTGTGTGTGTGTGTGTGTGTGTGTGTGTGTGTGTGTGTGTTGGGGGGGATGGGGGTGTTACTGGGCAGGGTTTTTTGGAAGCGTTACAGTTGAAAGCATTTCAAGTTTCCATCAGCAGCTTCCCTTTATTCCCAGTGAAACAATTTATCCCCCCGTGCGCACCCCCCTCCGGGTACAAAACAGTGGGGTTCAATGCTCCAATCTGATTGGTCTGGATCTCTACAGGTTTCTGTATATTTACATTTGTGGCATTCAGCAGATGCCCTTGTCCTGAGCGACATACAAAAGTGCTTTGTAGATCAGTGGTGGTCCTGTAGATCAGTGTGGTTCAGTAGATCAGTGGTGGTCCTGTAGATCAGTGTGGATCAGTGTGTTCACACCTCGCTACAGTTTCTCAGAAGGCTGGAGAGTGGGTGAGCGTTTATAGCTGCTATAACACAAGGGACAACAGGAACTGTCTCACTGTCTCACTGTCCCACTGTCTCACTTCCCTGAGCATTAAATGTAGCTGTAAAGGAATACAAAACTGAGGAGTTGCTCAAAAATGTTAATTGTGGGTGAATGGTGTGAAGTAACCATGCGGCCGTGCTGTAAAGGAAAATCATCCACTTCATGTACTATAATAATCAGTTACACACACACACACACACACGCACACACACACACACACACACACACACACACACATCAGGTCTGATCCTTTACACCCTGCAGGTGGAACCACACCCTGTTCACTACACACTAAACCCCTACCAAGTGCACTAGAAGTTCAGGACCACGAGTCAGTCAGTGACCAGTGTAGGAATTCAGTAGATCTTGTTACTGTAACCATGAGGTCTTCAACATTTCATTTCAAAATGATATTGAGATGGAATAAAAGTGTGAATGATCAGTGTTCATGTGGGGAAAATCATTTAATACGATAGAGATAATTGTGCAGGCGGAAGCTGTAATTAATAATTAGATTCCAATGATAATTTTCCAAAAAGTCTCCAACATACCTTTTAGTGTGTGTGTGTGTGTGTGTGTGTGTGTGTGTGTGTGTGTGTGTGTGTTGTAGAGGTAAATGGAGCTTTGCACCTTCTTTTGTAGACTGAACTTGTGCGTTTTGCACCTTCTTTTTTGTAGGAGACTGTGGATTTTGTGCACCTTGTTTTTGTAGCAAATCAGTCTTTAAATTTGGGAATGTGTGTGTGTGTGTGTGTGTGTGTGTGTGTGTGTGTGTGTGTGTGTGTGAGTGAGAGAGAGAGAGAGAGAGAGAGAGAGAGAGAGAGAGAGAGAGAGAGAGAGAGAGAGATGGGATGAGGGGAGGAACTTCTGGCCCATGATGTAAATATGAATAAGACTGTTGAACAGATTGTGTGTGTGTGTGTGTGTGTGTGTTTGTTTGTGTGTGTTGCAGAATTCTCAGTGCTCAGTGGAGCTCTGATGTAGATGATGGACTTTCACACCTTTTAGTTTTTTTTGTGTGTTTTTGTGTCCGAGTCGAGTCGAGTCGAGTTTGCGCTTCCCTGATCAATATTGCGATTTCGGTCCTGAGATTCGGACTGTACAGCAGGAACACAGCTGATGTTTTATTGATAAGGCTGTAGAGTAGCACAGCTGTGTGTTAGTTTTCTTGTTTAACAATAGACATGTTGTGTGACTAATGCGCAGTGAGGGATGCCAAGTCTTTTTGTAGGAAACGCAGAAATGTTCTGAAGTTTGAGGTATTTTTGATAATTTCGAGATAATTTCGAGGTTTAGAGGTTGTTTCTGTTTTTGTGGCCTCCATTTTGTTTTTACACACACACACACACACACACCCACCCACCCACCCCTGCATGGCTCGCACACGCCCCCTGCTGTACAGTCTATTGCACTACACACAGTGGACTCCAGAGGGCGCTGTGTTCACTTTAACTCTTCACCAGATGCTACACAGAGGAACATGCTAGACTTTGTTTACATTATTTTAAGAGAAAAAAAAATCGATGTTGCCTGATATTCTGG
>NW_028149127.1:0-106176 GCF_946808225.1 Silurus aristotelis
CCCCAAAAAACACAGTGCTCATCGAACATTCCATTGTCTATAAGTATTTCTGCTATTTAGTGCTTAGCCATCCGGCCTTCTAGCACGGTTTTACATTATGCTATTTAGTGCTTAGCCATCCGGCCTTCTTGCACAGTTTTACACATTTCTTATATAAGCTGGCACCCCCAAATGGCACTGGTTTAACTGGCACCCCCAAAAAACACAGTGCTCATCGAACATTCCATTCTCTATAAGTGTTTTTCAAAATTGGCCACTCAGGTCATGAAATTAGAATTATTGGCACTCTCTTATCAGGTAAGTTAGCCAGTTCAGGAAATATGCAGAAGGCCATGCAAGTGCAGCAACTCGGGGTGGCACGGGCTGGGTTAGGTTAGGGGAAATAGACGCAGCTCCAGGAACCATGTCAAAATCCGAGTGGGGATTAGGGTTGGGTTTAGGGTTAGGGTTAGGGGTTAGGGTTAGGGTTAGGGAGGGGTTGGGGTTAGGGTGGGGTTAGGGTTAGGGTGGGGTTGGGGTTAGGGTTAGGGAGGGGTTGGGGTTAGGGTTAGGGAGGGGTTGGGGTTAGGGGTTAGGGTTGGGGAGGGGTTGGGGTTAGGGTCAGGGAGGGGTTAGGGTTAGGGTTAGGGAGGGGTTGGGGTTAGGGTTAGGGTTAGGGTTAGGGTTAGGGAGGGGTTGGGGTTAGGGTTAGGGCTATGGATTGGTAAGGAAACTCAGATATAGACAAGCCCGGAGCCCACGTTGTGCACTGGCCTACTCCAAGTCACTAAGCACTCACATCTCCTCCGCCGCCGGTGACAAGTGGCAGGAAAATTGCCCTTAAACGTGTGTTTTTTTGTTTTACGGATGAGAACTGGACATTTGCCCACTCTCTCTTTCTCTTGCTAGCGAGAAGTGGACATTTGCCCACTCTCTCTTTCCCTTGTTAGCAACCCTTTCCCTTTTTGACCTTTTAAATGGAGGGTGTTTCCCCTTTTTTCATTTTAGCCAGTGACTTCTGATTTCATTCATTAATGCAGGACATTCGATTTCATTCATTAATGCAGGACATTTGCCTTTTCACAGATCCCCATGACGTCATTTTTAACGGTAAGTCTGTTGCAACGTTTCGGTTAATATAAACCTTCATCAGGCATAGACTTACCATTTTCTCTTCCTTTTTCCATTTTCCAAACTGGCTGCACATTTTTCCATGTTGGCTTTAATCCTTTTTCACGAGATGTTCTGTTCACCAGGTGATTGGGTCTTTGCTATTTAGCGCTTAGCCCATTAGCTTCCTTTCTCAGTTTTTTCTTCTTCTCTTTCCTTCCATTTTCTTTTCCTTTTTCCATTTTCCAAACTGGCTTTGCATTTTTCCATGTTGGCTTTAATCCTTTTTCACGAGATGCTCTGTTTTCCAGGTGATTGGGTCTTTGCTATTTAGCGCTTAGCCCATTAGCTTCCTTTCTCAGTTTTTTCTTCTTCTCTTTCCTTCCATTTTCTTTTCCTTTTTCCATTTTCCAAACTGGCTTTGCATTTTTCCATGTTGGCTTTAATCCTTTTTCACGAGATGCTCTGTTTTCCAGGTGATTGGGTCTTTGATATTTAGCGCTTAGCCCATTAGCTTCCTTTCTCAGTTTTTTCTTCTTCTCTTTCCCTCCTTTGTCCAGGCAGTGGATAAAGACAGAATTTGTCAAATGGCACCCCCAAATGGCACTGGTTAAAATTGCACCCCCCAAAAAAAGTGTTAATTAAACATTCAGTTTTGTTTAGATTATTTTTCAAAAAATGGCCACTCATGTCCTGAAATTTGGACTATTGGCACCCCCACTGCTCGAAAACATTGGCACCCCCATACTCAGTGCTGTTCCAAACGCTCTCATCAGGTAAGTTATTCAGTTTCATGCGTCATTGTTTGTTTGTATCTTGTTTTTGTTGGTCCATAATCAGGCTTAGCCTCTCCATTTTCTTTTCCTTTTTCCATTTTCTTTTCCTTTTTCCAAGCTGGCTTTACTTATCCCCATTCTGGCTTTAAACATCCTCCCAGCTGCTCTGTTTTCCAAGTGAGTGGGCCTCTGCTATTTAGCACTTAGCCCACCAGCTTCCCATCTAAGTACTTTCGTTATTCTCTTTCCCCCCACTTCTCAGGCGGCAATATCTTTTCCTTTTTCCCAAACTGGCCTTACCTTTCCCGAAAGCTGGCTTTAAATCTTCCTTCAAGCTACTCTGTTTGCCAAGTAATTGGGCCTCTGCTATTTAGTGCTTAGCCATCCGGCCTTCTTGCACAGTTTTACACTCTGCTATTTAGTGCTTAGCCATCCGGCCTTCTTGCACAGTTTTACAAATTTTTTATAAACTGGCACCCCCAAATGGCACTGGTTTAACTGGCACCCCCAAAAAACACAGTGCTCATCGAACATTCCATTGTCTATAAGTATTTCTGCTATTTAGTGCTTAGCCATCCGGCCTTCTAGCACAGTTTTACATTATGCTATTTAGTGCTTAGCCATCCGGCCTTCCTGCACAGTTTTACAAATTTTTTATAAACTGGCACCCCCAAATGGCACTGGTTTAACTGGCACCCCCAAAAAACACAGTGCTCATCGAACATTCCATTGTCTATAAGTATTTCTGCTATTTAGTGCTTAGCCATCCGGCCTTCTAGCACGGTTTTACATTATGCTATTTAGTGCTTAGCCATCCGGCCTTCTTGCACAGTTTTACACATTTCTTATATAAGCTGGCACCCCCAAATGGCACTGGTTTAACTGGCACCCCCAAAAAACACAGTGCTCATCGAACATTCCATTCTCTATAAGTGTTTTTCAAAATTGGCCACTCAGGTCATGAAATTAGAATTATTGGCACTCTCTTATCAGGTAAGTTAGCCAGTTCAGGAAATATGCAGAAGGCCATGCAAGTGCAGCAACTCGGGGTGGCACGGGCTGGGTTAGGTTAGGGGAAATAGACGCAGCTCCAGGAACCATGTCAAAATCCGAGTGGGGATTAGGGTTGGGTTTAGGGTTAGGGTTAGGGGTTAGGGTTAGGGTTAGGGAGGGGTTGGGGTTAGGGTGGGGTTAGGGTTAGGGTGGGGTTGGGGTTAGGGTTAGGGAGGGGTTGGGGTTAGGGTTAGGGAGGGGTTGGGGTTAGGGGTTAGGGTTGGGGAGGGGTTGGGGTTAGGGTCAGGGAGGGGTTAGGGTTAGGGTTAGGGAGGGGTTGGGGTTAGGGTTAGGGTTAGGGTTAGGGTTAGGGAGGGGTTGGGGTTAGGGTTAGGGCTATGGATTGGTAAGGAAACTCAGATATAGACAAGCCCGGAGCCCACGTTGTGCACTGGCCTACTCCAAGTCACTAAGCACTCACATCTCCTCCGCCGCCGGTGACAAGTGGCAGGAAAATTGCCCTTAAACGTGTGTTTTTTTGTTTTACGGATGAGAACTGGACATTTGCCCACTCTCTCTTTCTCTTGCTAGCGAGAAGTGGACATTTGCCCACTCTCTCTTTCCCTTGTTAGCAACCCTTTCCCTTTTTGACCTTTTAAATGGAGGGTGTTTCCCCTTTTTTCATTTTAGCCAGTGACTTCTGATTTCATTCATTAATGCAGGACATTCGATTTCATTCATTAATGCAGGACATTTGCCTTTTCACAGATCCCCATGACGTCATTTTTAACGGTAAGTCTGTTGCAACGTTTCGGTTAATATAAACCTTCATCAGGCATAGACTTACCATTTTCTCTTCCTTTTTCCATTTTCCAAACTGGCTGCACATTTTTCCATGTTGGCTTTAATCCTTTTTCACGAGATGTTCTGTTCACCAGGTGATTGGGTCTTTGCTATTTAGCGCTTAGCCCATTAGCTTCCTTTCTCAGTTTTTTCTTCTTCTCTTTCCTTCCATTTTCTTTTCCTTTTTCCATTTTCCAAACTGGCTTTGCATTTTTCCATGTTGGCTTTAATCCTTTTTCACGAGATGCTCTGTTTTCCAGGTGATTGGGTCTTTGCTAATTAGCGCTTAGCCCATTAGCTTCCTTTCTCAGTTTTTTCTTCTTCTCTTTCCTTCCATTTTCTTTTCCTTTTTCCATTTTCCAAACTGGCTTTGCATTTTTCCATGTTGGCTTTAATCCTTTTTCACGAGATGCTCTGTTTTCCAGGTGATTGGGTCTTTGATATTTAGCGCTTAGCCCATTAGCTTCCTTTCTCAGTTTTTTCTTCTTCTCTTTCCCTCCTTTGTCCAGGCAGTGGATAAAGACAGAATTTGTCAAATGGCACCCCCAAATGGCACTGGTTAAAATTGCACCCCCCAAAAAAAGTGTTAATTAAACATTCAGTTTTGTTTAGATTATTTTTCAAAAAATGGCCACTCATGTCCTGAAATTTGGACTATTGGCACCCCCACTGCTCGAAAACATTGGCACCCCCATACTCAGTGCTGTTCCAAACGCTCTCATCAGGTAAGTTATTCAGTTTCATGCGTCATTGTTTGTTTGTATCTTGTTTTTGTTGGTCCATAATCAGGCTTAGCCTCTCCATTTTCTTTTCCTTTTTCCATTTTCTTTTCCTTTTTCCAAGCTGGCTTTACTTATCCCCATTCTGGCTTTAAACATCCTCCCAGCTGCTCTGTTTTCCAAGTGAGTGGGCCTCTGCTATTTAGCACTTAGCCCACCAGCTTCCCATCTAAGTACTTTCGTTATTCTCTTTCCCCCCACTTCTCAGGCGGCAATATCTTTTCCTTTTTCCCAAACTGGCCTTACCTTTCCCGAAAGCTGGCTTTAAATCTTCCTTCAAGCTACTCTGTTTGCCAAGTAATTGGGCCTCTGCTATTTAGTGCTTAGCCATCCGGCCTTCTTGCACAGTTTTACACTCTGCTATTTAGTGCTTAGCCATCCGGCCTTCTTGCACAGTTTTACAAATTTTTTATAAACTGGCACCCCCAAATGGCACTGGTTTAACTGGCACCCCCAAAAAACACAGTGCTCATCGAACATTCCATTGTCTATAAGTATTTCTGCTATTTAGTGCTTAGCCATCCGGCCTTCTAGCACAGTTTTACATTATGCTATTTAGTGCTTAGCCATCCGGCCTTCCTGCACAGTTTTACAAATTTTTTATAAACTGGCACCCCCAAATGGCACTGGTTTAACTGGCACCCCCAAAAAACACAGTGCTCATCGAACATTCCATTGTCTATAAGTATTTCTGCTATTTAGTGCTTAGCCATCCGGCCTTCTAGCACGGTTTTACATTATGCTATTTAGTGCTTAGCCATCCGGCCTTCTTGCACAGTTTTACACATTTCTTATATAAGCTGGCACCCCCAAATGGCACTGGTTTAACTGGCACCCCCAAAAAACACAGTGCTCATCGAACATTCCATTCTCTATAAGTGTTTTTCAAAATTGGCCACTCAGGTCATGAAATTAGAATTATTGGCACTCTCTTATCAGGTAAGTTAGCCAGTTCAGGAAATATGCAGAAGGCCATGCAAGTGCAGCAACTCGGGGTGGCACGGGCTGGGTTAGGTTAGGGGAAATAGACGCAGCTCCAGGAACCATGTCAAAATCCGAGTGGGGATTAGGGTTGGGTTTAGGGTTAGGGTTAGGGGTTAGGGTTAGGGTTAGGGAGGGGTTGGGGTTAGGGTGGGGTTAGGGTTAGGGTGGGGTTGGGGTTAGGGTTAGGGAGGGGTTGGGGTTAGGGTTAGGGAGGGGTTGGGGTTAGGGGTTAGGGTTGGGGAGGGGTTGGGGTTAGGGTCAGGGAGGGGTTAGGGTTAGGGTTAGGGAGGGGTTGGGGTTAGGGTTAGGGTTAGGGTTAGGGTTAGGGAGGGGTTGGGGTTAGGGTTAGGGCTATGGATTGGTAAGGAAACTCAGATATAGACAAGCCCGGAGCCCACGTTGTGCACTGGCCTACTCCAAGTCACTAAGCACTCACATCTCCTCCGCCGCCGGTGACAAGTGGCAGGAAAATTGCCCTTAAACGTGTGTTTTTTTGTTTTACGGATGAGAACTGGACATTTGCCCACTCTCTCTTTCTCTTGCTAGCGAGAAGTGGACATTTGCCCACTCTCTCTTTCCCTTGTTAGCAACCCTTTCCCTTTTTGACCTTTTAAATGGAGGGTGTTTCCCCTTTTTTCATTTTAGCCAGTGACTTCTGATTTCATTCATTAATGCAGGACATTCGATTTCATTCATTAATGCAGGACATTTGCCTTTTCACAGATCCCCATGACGTCATTTTTAACGGTAAGTCTGTTGCAACGTTTCGGTTAATATAAACCTTCATCAGGCATAGACTTACCATTTTCTCTTCCTTTTTCCATTTTCCAAACTGGCTGCACATTTTTCCATGTTGGCTTTAATCCTTTTTCACGAGATGTTCTGTTCACCAGGTGATTGGGTCTTTGCTATTTAGCGCTTAGCCCATTAGCTTCCTTTCTCAGTTTTTTCTTCTTCTCTTTCCTTCCATTTTCTTTTCCTTTTTCCATTTTCCAAACTGGCTTTGCATTTTTCCATGTTGGCTTTAATCCTTTTTCACGAGATGCTCTGTTTTCCAGGTGATTGGGTCTTTGCTAATTAGCGCTTAGCCCATTAGCTTCCTTTCTCAGTTTTTTCTTCTTCTCTTTCCTTCCATTTTCTTTTCCTTTTTCCATTTTCCAAACTGGCTTTGCATTTTTCCATGTTGGCTTTAATCCTTTTTCACGAGATGCTCTGTTTTCCAGGTGATTGGGTCTTTGATATTTAGCGCTTAGCCCATTAGCTTCCTTTCTCAGTTTTTTCTTCTTCTCTTTCCCTCCTTTGTCCAGGCAGTGGATAAAGACAGAATTTGTCAAATGGCACCCCCAAATGGCACTGGTTAAAATTGCACCCCCCAAAAAAAGTGTTAATTAAACATTCAGTTTTGTTTAGATTATTTTTCAAAAAATGGCCACTCATGTCCTGAAATTTGGACTATTGGCACCCCCACTGCTCGAAAACATTGGCACCCCCATACTCAGTGCTGTTCCAAACGCTCTCATCAGGTAAGTTATTCAGTTTCATGCGTCATTGTTTGTTTGTATCTTGTTTTTGTTGGTCCATAATCAGGCTTAGCCTCTCCATTTTCTTTTCCTTTTTCCATTTTCTTTTCCTTTTTCCAAGCTGGCTTTACTTATCCCCATTCTGGCTTTAAACATCCTCCCAGCTGCTCTGTTTTCCAAGTGAGTGGGCCTCTGCTATTTAGCACTTAGCCCACCAGCTTCCCATCTAAGTACTTTCGTTATTCTCTTTCCCCCCACTTCTCAGGCGGCAATATCTTTTCCTTTTTCCCAAACTGGCCTTACCTTTCCCGAAAGCTGGCTTTAAATCTTCCTTCAAGCTACTCTGTTTGCCAAGTAATTGGGCCTCTGCTATTTAGTGCTTAGCCATCCGGCCTTCTTGCACAGTTTTACACTCTGCTATTTAGTGCTTAGCCATCCGGCCTTCTTGCACAGTTTTACAAATTTTTTATAAACTGGCACCCCCAAATGGCACTGGTTTAACTGGCACCCCCAAAAAACACAGTGCTCATCGAACATTCCATTGTCTATAAGTATTTCTGCTATTTAGTGCTTAGCCATCCGGCCTTCTAGCACAGTTTTACATTATGCTATTTAGTGCTTAGCCATCCGGCCTTCCTGCACAGTTTTACAAATTTTTTATAAACTGGCACCCCCAAATGGCACTGGTTTAACTGGCACCCCCAAAAAACACAGTGCTCATCGAACATTCCATTGTCTATAAGTATTTCTGCTATTTAGTGCTTAGCCATCCGGCCTTCTAGCACGGTTTTACATTATGCTATTTAGTGCTTAGCCATCCGGCCTTCTTGCACAGTTTTACACATTTCTTATATAAGCTGGCACCCCCAAATGGCACTGGTTTAACTGGCACCCCCAAAAAACACAGTGCTCATCGAACATTCCATTCTCTATAAGTGTTTTTCAAAATTGGCCACTCAGGTCATGAAATTAGAATTATTGGCACTCTCTTATCAGGTAAGTTAGCCAGTTCAGGAAATATGCAGAAGGCCATGCAAGTGCAGCAACTCGGGGTGGCACGGGCTGGGTTAGGTTAGGGGAAATAGACGCAGCTCCAGGAACCATGTCAAAATCCGAGTGGGGATTAGGGTTGGGTTTAGGGTTAGGGTTAGGGGTTAGGGTTAGGGTTAGGGAGGGGTTGGGGTTAGGGTGGGGTTAGGGTTAGGGTGGGGTTGGGGTTAGGGTTAGGGAGGGGTTGGGGTTAGGGTTAGGGAGGGGTTGGGGTTAGGGGTTAGGGTTGGGGAGGGGTTGGGGTTAGGGTCAGGGAGGGGTTAGGGTTAGGGTTAGGGAGGGGTTGGGGTTAGGGTTAGGGTTAGGGTTAGGGTTAGGGAGGGGTTGGGGTTAGGGTTAGGGCTATGGATTGGTAAGGAAACTCAGATATAGACAAGCCCGGAGCCCACGTTGTGCACTGGCCTACTCCAAGTCACTAAGCACTCACATCTCCTCCGCCGCCGGTGACAAGTGGCAGGAAAATTGCCCTTAAACGTGTGTTTTTTTGTTTTACGGATGAGAACTGGACATTTGCCCACTCTCTCTTTCTCTTGCTAGCGAGAAGTGGACATTTGCCCACTCTCTCTTTCCCTTGTTAGCAACCCTTTCCCTTTTTGACCTTTTAAATGGAGGGTGTTTCCCCTTTTTTTCATTTTAGCCAGTGACTTCTGATTTCATTCATTAATGCAGGACATTCGATTTCATTCATTAATGCAGGACATTTGCCTTTTCACAGATCCCCATGACGTCATTTTTAACGGTAAGTCTGTTGCAACGTTTCGGTTAATATAAACCTTCATCAGGCATAGACTTACCATTTTCTCTTCCTTTTTCCATTTTCCAAACTGGCTGCACATTTTTCCATGTTGGCTTTAATCCTTTTTCACGAGATGTTCTGTTCACCAGGTGATTGGGTCTTTGCTATTTAGCGCTTAGCCCATTAGCTTCCTTTCTCAGTTTTTTCTTCTTCTCTTTCCTTCCATTTTCTTTTCCTTTTTCCATTTTCCAAACTGGCTTTGCATTTTTCCATGTTGGCTTTAATCCTTTTTCACGAGATGCTCTGTTTTCCAGGTGATTGGGTCTTTGCTAATTAGCGCTTAGCCCATTAGCTTCCTTTCTCAGTTTTTTCTTCTTCTCTTTCCTTCCATTTTCTTTTCCTTTTTCCATTTTCCAAACTGGCTTTGCATTTTTCCATGTTGGCTTTAATCCTTTTTCACGAGATGCTCTGTTTTCCAGGTGATTGGGTCTTTGATATTTAGCGCTTAGCCCATTAGCTTCCTTTCTCAGTTTTTTCTTCTTCTCTTTCCCTCCTTTGTCCAGGCAGTGGATAAAGACAGAATTTGTCAAATGGCACCCCCAAATGGCACTGGTTAAAATTGCACCCCCCAAAAAAAGTGTTAATTAAACATTCAGTTTTGTTTAGATTATTTTTCAAAAAATGGCCACTCATGTCCTGAAATTTGGACTATTGGCACCCCCACTGCTCGAAAACATTGGCACCCCCATACTCAGTGCTGTTCCAAACGCTCTCATCAGGTAAGTTATTCAGTTTCATGCGTCATTGTTTGTTTGTATCTTGTTTTTGTTGGTCCATAATCAGGCTTAGCCTCTCCATTTTCTTTTCCTTTTTCCATTTTCTTTTCCTTTTTCCAAGCTGGCTTTACTTATCCCCATTCTGGCTTTAAACATCCTCCCAGCTGCTCTGTTTTCCAAGTGAGTGGGCCTCTGCTATTTAGCACTTAGCCCACCAGCTTCCCATCTAAGTACTTTCGTTATTCTCTTTCCCCCCACTTCTCAGGCGGCAATATCTTTTCCTTTTTCCCAAACTGGCCTTACCTTTCCCGAAAGCTGGCTTTAAATCTTCCTTCAAGCTACTCTGTTTGCCAAGTAATTGGGCCTCTGCTATTTAGTGCTTAGCCATCCGGCCTTCTTGCACAGTTTTACACTCTGCTATTTAGTGCTTAGCCATCCGGCCTTCTTGCACAGTTTTACAAATTTTTTATAAACTGGCACCCCCAAATGGCACTGGTTTAACTGGCACCCCCAAAAAACACAGTGCTCATCGAACATTCCATTGTCTATAAGTATTTCTGCTATTTAGTGCTTAGCCATCCGGCCTTCTAGCACAGTTTTACATTATGCTATTTAGTGCTTAGCCATCCGGCCTTCCTGCACAGTTTTACAAATTTTTTATAAACTGGCACCCCCAAATGGCACTGGTTTAACTGGCACCCCCAAAAAACACAGTGCTCATCGAACATTCCATTGTCTATAAGTATTTCTGCTATTTAGTGCTTAGCCATCCGGCCTTCTAGCACGGTTTTACATTATGCTATTTAGTGCTTAGCCATCCGGCCTTCTTGCACAGTTTTACACATTTCTTATATAAGCTGGCACCCCCAAATGGCACTGGTTTAACTGGCACCCCCAAAAAACACAGTGCTCATCGAACATTCCATTCTCTATAAGTGTTTTTCAAAATTGGCCACTCAGGTCATGAAATTAGAATTATTGGCACTCTCTTATCAGGTAAGTTAGCCAGTTCAGGAAATATGCAGAAGGCCATGCAAGTGCAGCAACTCGGGGTGGCACGGGCTGGGTTAGGTTAGGGGAAATAGACGCAGCTCCAGGAACCATGTCAAAATCCGAGTGGGGATTAGGGTTGGGTTTAGGGTTAGGGTTAGGGGTTAGGGTTAGGGTTAGGGAGGGGTTGGGGTTAGGGTGGGGTTAGGGTTAGGGTGGGGTTGGGGTTAGGGTTAGGGAGGGGTTGGGGTTAGGGTTAGGGAGGGGTTGGGGTTAGGGGTTAGGGTTGGGGAGGGGTTGGGGTTAGGGTCAGGGAGGGGTTAGGGTTAGGGTTAGGGAGGGGTTGGGGTTAGGTTAGGGGAAATAGACGCAGCTCCAGGAACCATGTCAAAATCCGAGTGGGGATTAGGGTTGGGTTTAGGGTTAGGGTTAGGGGTTAGGGTTAGGGTTAGGGAGGGGTTGGGGTTAGGGTGGGGTTGGGGTTAGGGTTAGGGTGGGGTTGGGGTTAGGGTTAGGGAGGGGTTGGGGTTAGGGTTAGGGTTAGGGAGGGGTTGGGGTTAGGGTTAGGGGTTAGGGTTGGGGAGGGGTTGGGGTTAGGGTCAGGGAGGGGTTAGGGTTAGGGTTAGGGAGGGGTTGGGGTTAGGGTTAGGGTTAGGGTTAGGGAGGGGTTGGGGTTAGGGTTAGGGCTATGGATTGGTAAGGAAACTCAGATATAGACAAGCCCGGAGCCCACGTTGTGCACTGGCCTACTCCAAGTCACTAAGCACTCACATCTCCTCCGCCGCCGGTGACAAGTGGCAGGAAAATTGCCCTTAAACGTGTGTTTTTTTGTTTTACGGATGAGAACTGGACATTTGCCCACTCTCTCTTTCTCTTGCTAGCGAGAAGTGGACATTTGCCCACTCTCTCTTTCCCTTGTTAGCAACCCTTTCCCTTTTTGACCTTTTAAATGGAGGGTGTTTCCCCTTTTTTCATTTTAGCCAGTGACTTCTGATTTCATTCATTAATGCAGGACATTTGCCTTTTCACAGATCCCCATGACGTCATTTTTAACGGTAAGTCTGTTGCAACGTTTCGGTTAATATAAACCTTCATCAGGCATAGACTTACCATTTTCTCTTCCTTTTTCCATTTTCCAAACTGGCTGCACATTTTTCCATGTTGGCTTTAATCCTTTTTCACGAGATGTTCTGTTCACCAGGTGATTGGGTCTTTGCTATTTAGCGCTTAGCCCATTAGCTTCCTTTCTCAGTTTTTTCTTCTTCTCTTTCCTTCCATTCTCTTTTCCTTTTTCCATTTTCCAAACTGGCTTTGCATTTTTCCATGTTGGCTTTAATCCTTTTTCACGAGATGCTCTGTTTTCCAGGTGATTGGGTCTTTGCTAATTAGCGCTTAGCCCATTAGCTTCCTTTCTCAGTTTTTTCTTCTTCTCTTTCCTTCCATTTTCTTTTCCTTTTTCCATTTTCCAAACTGGCTTTGCATTTTTCCATGTTGGCTTTAATCCTTTTTCACGAGATGCTCTGTTTTCCAGGTGATTGGGTCTTTGATATTTAGCGCTTAGCCCATTAGCTTCCTTTCTCAGTTTTTTCTTCTTCTCTTTCCCTCCTTTGTCCAGGCAGTGGATAAAGACAGAATTTGTCAAATGGCACCCCCAAATGGCACTGGTTAAAATTGCACCCCCCAAAAAAAGTGTTAATTAAACATTCAGTTTTGTTTAGATTATTTTTCAAAAAATGGCCACTCATGTCCTGAAATTTGGACTATTGGCACCCCCACTGCTCGAAAACATTGGCACCCCCATACTCAGTGCTGTTCCAAACGCTCTCATCAGGTAAGTTATTCAGTTTCATGCGTCATTGTTTGTTTGTATCTTGTTTTTGTTGGTCCATAATCAGGCTTAGCCTCTCCATTTTCTTTTCCTTTTTCCATTTTCTTTTCCTTTTTCCAAGCTGGCTTTACTTATCCCCATTCTGGCTTTAAACATCCTCCCAGCTGCTCTGTTTTCCAAGTGAGTGGGCCTCTGCTATTTAGCACTTAGCCCACCAGCTTCCCATCTAAGTACTTTCGTTATTCTCTTTCCCCCCACTTCTCAGGCGGCAATATCTTTTCCTCCTTCCCAAACTGGCCTTACCTTTCCCGAAAGCTGGCTTTAAATCTTCCTTCAAGCTACTCTGTTTGCCAAGTAATTGGGCCTCTGCTATTTAGTGCTTAGCCATCCGGCCTTCTTGCACAGTTTTACACTCTGCTATTTAGTGCTTAGCCATCCGGCCTTCTTGCACAGTTTTACAAATTTTTTATAAACTGGCACCCCCAAATGGCACTGGTTTAACTGGCACCCCCAAAAAACACAGTGCTCATCGAACATTCCATTGTCTATAAGTATTTCTGCTATTTAGTGCTTAGCCATCCGGCCTTCTAGCACAGTTTTACATTATGCTATTTAGTGCTTAGCCATCCGGCCTTCCTGCACAGTTTTACAAATTTTTTATAAACTGGCACCCCCAAATGGCACTGGTTTAACTGGCACCCCCAAAAAACACAGTGCTCATCGAACATTCCATTGTCTATAAGTATTTCTGCTATTTAGTGCTTAGCCATCCGGCCTTCTAGCACGGTTTTACATTATGCTATTTAGTGCTTAGCCATCCGGCCTTCTTGCACAGTTTTACACATTTCTTATATAAGCTGGCACCCCCAAATGGCACTGGTTTAACTGGCACCCCCAAAAAACACAGTGCTCATCGAACATTCCATTCTCTATAAGTGTTTTTCAAAATTGGCCACTCAGGTCATGAAATTAGAATTATTGGCACTCTCTTATCAGGTAAGTTAGCCAGTTCAGGAAATATGCAGAAGGCCATGCAAGTGCAGCAACTCGGGGTGGCACGGGCTGGGTTAGGTTAGGGGAAATAGACGCAGCTCCAGGAACCATGTCAAAATCCGAGTGGGGATTAGGGTTGGGTTTAGGGTTAGGGTTAGGGGTTAGGGTTAGGGTTAGGGAGGGGTTGGGGTTAGGGTGGGGTTGGGGTTAGGGTTAGGGTGGGGTTGGGGTTAGGGTTAGGGAGGGGTTGGGGTTAGGGTTAGGGTTAGGGAGGGGTTGGGGTTAGGGTTAGGGGTTAGGGTTGGGGAGGGGTTGGGGTTAGGGTCAGGGAGGGGTTAGGGTTAGGGTTAGGGAGGGGTTGGGGTTAGGGTTAGGGTTAGGGTTAGGGAGGGGTTGGGGTTAGGGTTAGGGCTATGGATTGGTAAGGAAACTCAGATATAGACAAGCCCGGAGCCCACGTTGTGCACTGGCCTACTCCAAGTCACTAAGCACTCACATCTCCTCCGCCGCCGGTGACAAGTGGCAGGAAAATTGCCCTTAAACGTGTGTTTTTTTGTTTTACGGATGAGAACTGGACATTTGCCCACTCTCTCTTTCTCTTGCTAGCGAGAAGTGGACATTTGCCCACTCTCTCTTTCCCTTGTTAGCAACCCTTTCCCTTTTTGACCTTTTAAATGGAGGGTGTTTCCCCTTTTTTCATTTTAGCCAGTGACTTCTGATTTCATTCATTAATGCAGGACATTTGCCTTTTCACAGATCCCCATGACGTCATTTTTAACGGTAAGTCTGTTGCAACGTTTCGGTTAATATAAACCTTCATCAGGCATAGACTTACCATTTTCTCTTCCTTTTTCCATTTTCCAAACTGGCTGCACATTTTTCCATGTTGGCTTTAATCCTTTTTCACGAGATGTTCTGTTCACCAGGTGATTGGGTCTTTGCTATTTAGCGCTTAGCCCATTAGCTTCCTTTCTCAGTTTTTTCTTCTTCTCTTTCCTTCCATTCTCTTTTCCTTTTTCCATTTTCCAAACTGGCTTTGCATTTTTCCATGTTGGCTTTAATCCTTTTTCACGAGATGCTCTGTTTTCCAGGTGATTGGGTCTTTGCTAATTAGCGCTTAGCCCATTAGCTTCCTTTCTCAGTTTTTTCTTCTTCTCTTTCCTTCCATTTTCTTTTCCTTTTTCCATTTTCCAAACTGGCTTTGCATTTTTCCATGTTGGCTTTAATCCTTTTTCACGAGATGCTCTGTTTTCCAGGTGATTGGGTCTTTGATATTTAGCGCTTAGCCCATTAGCTTCCTTTCTCAGTTTTTTCTTCTTCTCTTTCCCTCCTTTGTCCAGGCAGTGGATAAAGACAGAATTTGTCAAATGGCACCCCCAAATGGCACTGGTTAAAATTGCACCCCCCAAAAAAAGTGTTAATTAAACATTCAGTTTTGTTTAGATTATTTTTCAAAAAATGGCCACTCATGTCCTGAAATTTGGACTATTGGCACCCCCACTGCTCGAAAACATTGGCACCCCCATACTCAGTGCTGTTCCAAACGCTCTCATCAGGTAAGTTATTCAGTTTCATGCGTCATTGTTTGTTTGTATCTTGTTTTTGTTGGTCCATAATCAGGCTTAGCCTCTCCATTTTCTTTTCCTTTTTCCATTTTCTTTTCCTTTTTCCAAGCTGGCTTTACTTATCCCCATTCTGGCTTTAAACATCCTCCCAGCTGCTCTGTTTTCCAAGTGAGTGGGCCTCTGCTATTTAGCACTTAGCCCACCAGCTTCCCATCTAAGTACTTTCGTTATTCTCTTTCCCCCCACTTCTCAGGCGGCAATATCTTTTCCTCCTTCCCAAACTGGCCTTACCTTTCCCGAAAGCTGGCTTTAAATCTTCCTTCAAGCTACTCTGTTTGCCAAGTAATTGGGCCTCTGCTATTTAGTGCTTAGCCATCCGGCCTTCTTGCACAGTTTTACACTCTGCTATTTAGTGCTTAGCCATCCGGCCTTCTTGCACAGTTTTACAAATTTTTTATAAACTGGCACCCCCAAATGGCACTGGTTTAACTGGCACCCCCAAAAAACACAGTGCTCATCGAACATTCCATTGTCTATAAGTATTTCTGCTATTTAGTGCTTAGCCATCCGGCCTTCTAGCACAGTTTTACATTATGCTATTTAGTGCTTAGCCATCCGGCCTTCCTGCACAGTTTTACAAATTTTTTATAAACTGGCACCCCCAAATGGCACTGGTTTAACTGGCACCCCCAAAAAACACAGTGCTCATCGAACATTCCATTGTCTATAAGTATTTCTGCTATTTAGTGCTTAGCCATCCGGCCTTCTAGCACGGTTTTACATTATGCTATTTAGTGCTTAGCCATCCGGCCTTCTTGCACAGTTTTACACATTTCTTATATAAGCTGGCACCCCCAAATGGCACTGGTTTAACTGGCACCCCCAAAAAACACAGTGCTCATCGAACATTCCATTCTCTATAAGTGTTTTTCAAAATTGGCCACTCAGGTCATGAAATTAGAATTATTGGCACTCTCTTATCAGGTAAGTTAGCCAGTTCAGGAAATATGCAGAAGGCCATGCAAGTGCAGCAACTCGGGGTGGCACGGGCTGGGTTAGGTTAGGGGAAATAGACGCAGCTCCAGGAACCATGTCAAAATCCGAGTGGGGATTAGGGTTGGGTTTAGGGTTAGGGTTAGGGGTTAGGGTTAGGGTTAGGGAGGGGTTGGGGTTAGGGTGGGGTTGGGGTTAGGGTTAGGGTGGGGTTGGGGTTAGGGTTAGGGAGGGGTTGGGGTTAGGGTTAGGGTTAGGGAGGGGTTGGGGTTAGGGTTAGGGGTTAGGGTTGGGGAGGGGTTGGGGTTAGGGTCAGGGAGGGGTTAGGGTTAGGGTTAGGGAGGGGTTGGGGTTAGGGTTAGGGTTAGGGTTAGGGAGGGGTTGGGGTTAGGGTTAGGGCTATGGATTGGTAAGGAAACTCAGATATAGACAAGCCCGGAGCCCACGTTGTGCACTGGCCTACTCCAAGTCACTAAGCACTCACATCTCCTCCGCCGCCGGTGACAAGTGGCAGGAAAATTGCCCTTAAACGTGTGTTTTTTTGTTTTACGGATGAGAACTGGACATTTGCCCACTCTCTCTTTCTCTTGCTAGCGAGAAGTGGACATTTGCCCACTCTCTCTTTCCCTTGTTAGCAACCCTTTCCCTTTTTGACCTTTTAAATGGAGGGTGTTTCCCCTTTTTTCATTTTAGCCAGTGACTTCTGATTTCATTCATTAATGCAGGACATTTGCCTTTTCACAGATCCCCATGACGTCATTTTTAACGGTAAGTCTGTTGCAACGTTTCGGTTAATATAAACCTTCATCAGGCATAGACTTACCATTTTCTCTTCCTTTTTCCATTTTCCAAACTGGCTGCACATTTTTCCATGTTGGCTTTAATCCTTTTTCACGAGATGTTCTGTTCACCAGGTGATTGGGTCTTTGCTATTTAGCGCTTAGCCCATTAGCTTCCTTTCTCAGTTTTTTCTTCTTCTCTTTCCTTCCATTCTCTTTTCCTTTTTCCATTTTCCAAACTGGCTTTGCATTTTTCCATGTTGGCTTTAATCCTTTTTCACGAGATGCTCTGTTTTCCAGGTGATTGGGTCTTTGCTAATTAGCGCTTAGCCCATTAGCTTCCTTTCTCAGTTTTTTCTTCTTCTCTTTCCTTCCATTTTCTTTTCCTTTTTCCATTTTCCAAACTGGCTTTGCATTTTTCCATGTTGGCTTTAATCCTTTTTCACGAGATGCTCTGTTTTCCAGGTGATTGGGTCTTTGATATTTAGCGCTTAGCCCATTAGCTTCCTTTCTCAGTTTTTTCTTCTTCTCTTTCCCTCCTTTGTCCAGGCAGTGGATAAAGACAGAATTTGTCAAATGGCACCCCCAAATGGCACTGGTTAAAATTGCACCCCCCAAAAAAAGTGTTAATTAAACATTCAGTTTTGTTTAGATTATTTTTCAAAAAATGGCCACTCATGTCCTGAAATTTGGACTATTGGCACCCCCACTGCTCGAAAACATTGGCACCCCCATACTCAGTGCTGTT
This sequence comes from Silurus aristotelis, assembly GCF_946808225.1. Classification (NCBI taxonomy): domain Eukaryota; kingdom Metazoa; phylum Chordata; class Actinopteri; order Siluriformes; family Siluridae; genus Silurus; species Silurus aristotelis. Next base: position 17,443 of record NW_028149127.1, read on the forward strand.
CCAAACGCTCTCATCAGGTAAGTTATTCAGTTTCATGCGTCATTGTTTGTTTGTATCTTGTTTTTGTTGGTCCATAATCAGGCTTAGCCTCTCCATTTTCTTTTCCTTTTTCCATTTTCTTTTCCTTTTTCCAAGCTGGCTTTACTTATCCCCATTCTGGCTTTAAACATCCTCCCAGCTGCTCTGTTTTCCAAGTGAGTGGGCCTCTGCTATTTAGCACTTAGCCCACCAGCTTCCCATCTAAGTACTTTTGTTATTCTCTTTCCCCCCACTTCTCAGGCGGCAATATCTTTTCCTCCTTCCCAAACTGGCCTTACCTTTCCCGAAAGCTGGCTTTAAATCTTCCTTCAAGCTACTCTGTTTGCCAAGTAATTGGGCCTCTGCTATTTAGTGCTTAGCCATCCGGCCTTCTTGCACAGTTTTACACTCTGCTATTTAGTGCTTAGCCATCCGGCCTTCTTGCACAGTTTTACAAATTTTTTATAAACTGGCACCCCCAAATGGCACTGGTTTAACTGGCACCCCCAAAAAACACAGTGCTCATCGAACATTCCATTGTCTATAAGTATTTCTGCTATTTAGTGCTTAGCCATCCGGCCTTCTAGCACAGTTTTACATTATGCTATTTAGTGCTTAGCCATCCGGCCTTCCTGCACAGTTTTACAAATTTTTTATAAACTGGCACCCCCAAATGGCACTGGTTTAACTGGCACCCCCAAAAAACACAGTGCTCATCGAACATTCCATTGTCTATAAGTATTTCTGCTATTTAGTGCTTAGCCATCCGGCCTTCTAGCACGGTTTTACATTATGCTATTTAGTGCTTAGCCATCCGGCCTTCTTGCACAGTTTTACACATTTCTTATATAAGCTGGCACCCCCAAATGGCACTGGTTTAACTGGCACCCCCAAAAAACACAGTGCTCATCGAACATTCCATTCTCTATAAGTGTTTTTCAAAATTGGCCACTCAGGTCATGAAATTAGAATTATTGGCACTCTCTTATCAGGTAAGTTAGCCAGTTCAGGAAATATGCAGAAGGCCATGCAAGTGCAGCAACTCGGGGTGGCACGGGCTGGGTTAGGTTAGGGGAAATAGACGCAGCTCCAGGAACCATGTCAAAATCCGAGTGGGGATTAGGGTTGGGTTTAGGGTTAGGGTTAGGGGTTAGGGTTAGGGTTAGGGAGGGGTTGGGGTTAGGGTGGGGTTGGGGTTAGGGTTAGGGTGGGGTTGGGGTTAGGGTTAGGGAGGGGTTGGGGTTAGGGTTAGGGTTAGGGAGGGGTTGGGGTTAGGGTTAGGGGTTAGGGTTGGGGAGGGGTTGGGGTTAGGGTCAGGGAGGGGTTAGGGTTAGGGTTAGGGAGGGGTTGGGGTTAGGGTTAGGGTTAGGGTTAGGGAGGGGTTGGGGTTAGGGTTAGGGCTATGGATTGGTAAGGAAACTCAGATATAGACAAGCCCGGAGCCCACGTTGTGCACTGGCCTACTCCAAGTCACTAAGCACTCACATCTCCTCCGCCGCCGGTGACAAGTGGCAGGAAAATTGCCCTTAAACGTGTGTTTTTTTGTTTTACGGATGAGAACTGGACATTTGCCCACTCTCTCTTTCTCTTGCTAGCGAGAAGTGGACATTTGCCCACTCTCTCTTTCCCTTGTTAGCAACCCTTTCCCTTTTTGACCTTTTAAATGGAGGGTGTTTCCCCTTTTTTCATTTTAGCCAGTGACTTCTGATTTCATTCATTAATGCAGGACATTTGCCTTTTCACAGATCCCCATGACGTCATTTTTAACGGTAAGTCTGTTGCAACGTTTCGGTTAATATAAACCTTCATCAGGCATAGACTTACCATTTTCTCTTCCTTTTTCCATTTTCCAAACTGGCTGCACATTTTTCCATGTTGGCTTTAATCCTTTTTCACGAGATGTTCTGTTCACCAGGTGATTGGGTCTTTGCTATTTAGCGCTTAGCCCATTAGCTTCCTTTCTCAGTTTTTTCTTCTTCTCTTTCCTTCCATTCTCTTTTCCTTTTTCCATTTTCCAAACTGGCTTTGCATTTTTCCATGTTGGCTTTAATCCTTTTTCACGAGATGCTCTGTTTTCCAGGTGATTGGGTCTTTGCTAATTAGCGCTTAGCCCATTAGCTTCCTTTCTCAGTTTTTTCTTCTTCTCTTTCCTTCCATTTTCTTTTCCTTTTTCCATTTTCCAAACTGGCTTTGCATTTTTCCATGTTGGCTTTAATCCTTTTTCACGAGATGCTCTGTTTTCCAGGTGATTGGGTCTTTGATATTTAGCGCTTAGCCCATTAGCTTCCTTTCTCAGTTTTTTCTTCTTCTCTTTCCCTCCTTTGTCCAGGCAGTGGATAAAGACAGAATTTGTCAAATGGCACCCCCAAATGGCACTGGTTAAAATTGCACCCCCCAAAAAAAGTGTTAATTAAACATTCAGTTTTGTTTAGATTATTTTTCAAAAAATGGCCACTCATGTCCTGAAATTTGGACTATTGGCACCCCCACTGCTCGAAAACATTGGCACCCCCATACTCAGTGCTGTTCCAAACGCTCTCATCAGGTAAGTTATTCAGTTTCATGCGTCATTGTTTGTTTGTATCTTGTTTTTGTTGGTCCATAATCAGGCTTAGCCTCTCCATTTTCTTTTCCTTTTTCCATTTTCTTTTCCTTTTTCCAAGCTGGCTTTACTTATCCCCATTCTGGCTTTAAACATCCTCCCAGCTGCTCTGTTTTCCAAGTGAGTGGGCCTCTGCTATTTAGCACTTAGCCCACCAGCTTCCCATCTAAGTACTTTTGTTATTCTCTTTCCCCCCACTTCTCAGGCGGCAATATCTTTTCCTCCTTCCCAAACTGGCCTTACCTTTCCCGAAAGCTGGCTTTAAATCTTCCTTCAAGCTACTCTGTTTGCCAAGTAATTGGGCCTCTGCTATTTAGTGCTTAGCCATCCGGCCTTCTTGCACAGTTTTACACTCTGCTATTTAGTGCTTAGCCATCCGGCCTTCTTGCACAGTTTTACAAATTTTTTATAAACTGGCACCCCCAAATGGCACTGGTTTAACTGGCACCCCCAAAAAACACAGTGCTCATCGAACATTCCATTGTCTATAAGTATTTCTGCTATTTAGTGCTTAGCCATCCGGCCTTCTAGCACAGTTTTACATTATGCTATTTAGTGCTTAGCCATCCGGCCTTCCTGCACAGTTTTACAAATTTTTTATAAACTGGCACCCCCAAATGGCACTGGTTTAACTGGCACCCCCAAAAAACACAGTGCTCATCGAACATTCCATTGTCTATAAGTATTTCTGCTATTTAGTGCTTAGCCATCCGGCCTTCTAGCACGGTTTTACATTATGCTATTTAGTGCTTAGCCATCCGGCCTTCTTGCACAGTTTTACACATTTCTTATATAAGCTGGCACCCCCAAATGGCACTGGTTTAACTGGCACCCCCAAAAAACACAGTGCTCATCGAACATTCCATTCTCTATAAGTGTTTTTCAAAATTGGCCACTCAGGTCATGAAATTAGAATTATTGGCACTCTCTTATCAGGTAAGTTAGCCAGTTCAGGAAATATGCAGAAGGCCATGCAAGTGCAGCAACTCGGGGTGGCACGGGCTGGGTTAGGTTAGGGGAAATAGACGCAGCTCCAGGAACCATGTCAAAATCCGAGTGGGGATTAGGGTTGGGTTTAGGGTTAGGGTTAGGGGTTAGGGTTAGGGTTAGGGAGGGGTTGGGGTTAGGGTGGGGTTGGGGTTAGGGTTAGGGTGGGGTTGGGGTTAGGGTTAGGGAGGGGTTGGGGTTAGGGTTAGGGTTAGGGAGGGGTTGGGGTTAGGGTTAGGGGTTAGGGTTGGGGAGGGGTTGGGGTTAGGGTCAGGGAGGGGTTAGGGTTAGGGTTAGGGAGGGGTTGGGGTTAGGGTTAGGGTTAGGGTTAGGGAGGGGTTGGGGTTAGGGTTAGGGCTATGGATTGGTAAGGAAACTCAGATATAGACAAGCCCGGAGCCCACGTTGTGCACTGGCCTACTCCAAGTCACTAAGCACTCACATCTCCTCCGCCGCCGGTGACAAGTGGCAGGAAAATTGCCCTTAAACGTGTGTTTTTTTGTTTTACGGATGAGAACTGGACATTTGCCCACTCTCTCTTTCTCTTGCTAGCGAGAAGTGGACATTTGCCCACTCTCTCTTTCCCTTGTTAGCAACCCTTTCCCTTTTTGACCTTTTAAATGGAGGGTGTTTCCCCTTTTTTCATTTTAGCCAGTGACTTCTGATTTCATTCATTAATGCAGGACATTTGCCTTTTCACAGATCCCCATGACGTCATTTTTAACGGTAAGTCTGTTGCAACGTTTCGGTTAATATAAACCTTCATCAGGCATAGACTTACCATTTTCTCTTCCTTTTTCCATTTTCCAAACTGGCTGCACATTTTTCCATGTTGGCTTTAATCCTTTTTCACGAGATGTTCTGTTCACCAGGTGATTGGGTCTTTGCTATTTAGCGCTTAGCCCATTAGCTTCCTTTCTCAGTTTTTTCTTCTTCTCTTTCCTTCCATTCTCTTTTCCTTTTTCCATTTTCCAAACTGGCTTTGCATTTTTCCATGTTGGCTTTAATCCTTTTTCACGAGATGCTCTGTTTTCCAGGTGATTGGGTCTTTGCTAATTAGCGCTTAGCCCATTAGCTTCCTTTCTCAGTTTTTTCTTCTTCTCTTTCCTTCCATTTTCTTTTCCTTTTTCCATTTTCCAAACTGGCTTTGCATTTTTCCATGTTGGCTTTAATCCTTTTTCACGAGATGCTCTGTTTTCCAGGTGATTGGGTCTTTGATATTTAGCGCTTAGCCCATTAGCTTCCTTTCTCAGTTTTTTCTTCTTCTCTTTCCCTCCTTTGTCCAGGCAGTGGATAAAGACAGAATTTGTCAAATGGCACCCCCAAATGGCACTGGTTAAAATTGCACCCCCCAAAAAAAGTGTTAATTAAACATTCAGTTTTGTTTAGATTATTTTTCAAAAAATGGCCACTCATGTCCTGAAATTTGGACTATTGGCACCCCCACTGCTCGAAAACATTGGCACCCCCATACTCAGTGCTGTTCCAAACGCTCTCATCAGGTAAGTTATTCAGTTTCATGCGTCATTGTTTGTTTGTATCTTGTTTTTGTTGGTCCATAATCAGGCTTAGCCTCTCCATTTTCTTTTCCTTTTTCCATTTTCTTTTCCTTTTTCCAAGCTGGCTTTACTTATCCCCATTCTGGCTTTAAACATCCTCCCAGCTGCTCTGTTTTCCAAGTGAGTGGGCCTCTGCTATTTAGCACTTAGCCCACCAGCTTCCCATCTAAGTACTTTCGTTATTCTCTTTCCCCCCACTTCTCAGGCGGCAATATCTTTTCCTCCTTCCCAAACTGGCCTTACCTTTCCCGAAAGCTGGCTTTAAATCTTCCTTCAAGCTACTCTGTTTGCCAAGTAATTGGGCCTCTGCTATTTAGTGCTTAGCCATCCGGCCTTCTTGCACAGTTTTACACTCTGCTATTTAGTGCTTAGCCATCCGGCCTTCTTGCACAGTTTTACAAATTTTTTATAAACTGGCACCCCCAAATGGCACTGGTTTAACTGGCACCCCCAAAAAACACAGTGCTCATCGAACATTCCATTGTCTATAAGTATTTCTGCTATTTAGTGCTTAGCCATCCGGCCTTCTAGCACAGTTTTACATTATGCTATTTAGTGCTTAGCCATCCGGCCTTCCTGCACAGTTTTACAAATTTTTTATAAACTGGCACCCCCAAATGGCACTGGTTTAACTGGCACCCCCAAAAAACACAGTGCTCATCGAACATTCCATTGTCTATAAGTATTTCTGCTATTTAGTGCTTAGCCATCCGGCCTTCTAGCACGGTTTTACATTATGCTATTTAGTGCTTAGCCATCCGGCCTTCTTGCACAGTTTTACACATTTCTTATATAAGCTGGCACCCCCAAATGGCACTGGTTTAACTGGCACCCCCAAAAAACACAGTGCTCATCGAACATTCCATTCTCTATAAGTGTTTTTCAAAATTGGCCACTCAGGTCATGAAATTAGAATTATTGGCACTCTCTTATCAGGTAAGTTAGCCAGTTCAGGAAATATGCAGAAGGCCATGCAAGTGCAGCAACTCGGGGTGGCACGGGCTGGGTTAGGTTAGGGGAAATAGACGCAGCTCCAGGAACCATGTCAAAATCCGAGTGGGGATTAGGGTTGGGTTTAGGGTTAGGGTTAGGGGTTAGGGTTAGGGTTAGGGAGGGGTTGGGGTTAGGGTGGGGTTGGGGTTAGGGTTAGGGTGGGGTTGGGGTTAGGGTTAGGGAGGGGTTGGGGTTAGGGTTAGGGTTAGGGAGGGGTTGGGGTTAGGGTTAGGGGTTAGGGTTGGGGAGGGGTTGGGGTTAGGGTCAGGGAGGGGTTAGGGTTAGGGTTAGGGAGGGGTTGGGGTTAGGGTTAGGGTTAGGGTTAGGGAGGGGTTGGGGTTAGGGTTAGGGCTATGGATTGGTAAGGAAACTCAGATATAGACAAGCCCGGAGCCCACGTTGTGCACTGGCCTACTCCAAGTCACTAAGCACTCACATCTCCTCCGCCGCCGGTGACAAGTGGCAGGAAAATTGCCCTTAAACGTGTGTTTTTTTGTTTTACGGATGAGAACTGGACATTTGCCCACTCTCTCTTTCTCTTGCTAGCGAGAAGTGGACATTTGCCCACTCTCTCTTTCCCTTGTTAGCAACCCTTTCCCTTTTTGACCTTTTAAATGGAGGGTGTTTCCCCTTTTTTCATTTTAGCCAGTGACTTCTGATTTCATTCATTAATGCAGGACATTTGCCTTTTCACAGATCCCCATGACGTCATTTTTAACGGTAAGTCTGTTGCAACGTTTCGGTTAATATAAACCTTCATCAGGCATAGACTTACCATTTTCTCTTCCTTTTTCCATTTTCCAAACTGGCTGCACATTTTTCCATGTTGGCTTTAATCCTTTTTCACGAGATGTTCTGTTCACCAGGTGATTGGGTCTTTGCTATTTAGCGCTTAGCCCATTAGCTTCCTTTCTCAGTTTTTTCTTCTTCTCTTTCCTTCCATTCTCTTTTCCTTTTTCCATTTTCCAAACTGGCTTTGCATTTTTCCATGTTGGCTTTAATCCTTTTTCACGAGATGCTCTGTTTTCCAGGTGATTGGGTCTTTGCTAATTAGCGCTTAGCCCATTAGCTTCCTTTCTCAGTTTTTTCTTCTTCTCTTTCCTTCCATTTTCTTTTCCTTTTTCCATTTTCCAAACTGGCTTTGCATTTTTCCATGTTGGCTTTAATCCTTTTTCACGAGATGCTCTGTTTTCCAGGTGATTGGGTCTTTGATATTTAGCGCTTAGCCCATTAGCTTCCTTTCTCAGTTTTTTCTTCTTCTCTTTCCCTCCTTTGTCCAGGCAGTGGATAAAGACAGAATTTGTCAAATGGCACCCCCAAATGGCACTGGTTAAAATTGCACCCCCCAAAAAAAGTGTTAATTAAACATTCAGTTTTGTTTAGATTATTTTTCAAAAAATGGCCACTCATGTCCTGAAATTTGGACTATTGGCACCCCCACTGCTCGAAAACATTGGCACCCCCATACTCAGTGCTGTTCCAAACGCTCTCATCAGGTAAGTTATTCAGTTTCATGCGTCATTGTTTGTTTGTATCTTGTTTTTGTTGGTCCATAATCAGGCTTAGCCTCTCCATTTTCTTTTCCTTTTTCCATTTTCTTTTCCTTTTTCCAAGCTGGCTTTACTTATCCCCATTCTGGCTTTAAACATCCTCCCAGCTGCTCTGTTTTCCAAGTGAGTGGGCCTCTGCTATTTAGCACTTAGCCCACCAGCTTCCCATCTAAGTACTTTCGTTATTCTCTTTCCCCCCACTTCTCAGGCGGCAATATCTTTTCCTCCTTCCCAAACTGGCCTTACCTTTCCCGAAAGCTGGCTTTAAATCTTCCTTCAAGCTACTCTGTTTGCCAAGTAATTGGGCCTCTGCTATTTAGTGCTTAGCCATCCGGCCTTCTTGCACAGTTTTACACTCTGCTATTTAGTGCTTAGCCATCCGGCCTTCTTGCACAGTTTTACAAATTTTTTATAAACTGGCACCCCCAAATGGCACTGGTTTAACTGGCACCCCCAAAAAACACAGTGCTCATCGAACATTCCATTGTCTATAAGTATTTCTGCTATTTAGTGCTTAGCCATCCGGCCTTCTAGCACAGTTTTACATTATGCTATTTAGTGCTTAGCCATCCGGCCTTCCTGCACAGTTTTACAAATTTTTTATAAACTGGCACCCCCAAATGGCACTGGTTTAACTGGCACCCCCAAAAAACACAGTGCTCATCGAACATTCCATTGTCTATAAGTATTTCTGCTATTTAGTGCTTAGCCATCCGGCCTTCTAGCACGGTTTTACATTATGCTATTTAGTGCTTAGCCATCCGGCCTTCTTGCACAGTTTTACACATTTCTTATATAAGCTGGCACCCCCAAATGGCACTGGTTTAACTGGCACCCCCAAAAAACACAGTGCTCATCGAACATTCCATTCTCTATAAGTGTTTTTCAAAATTGGCCACTCAGGTCATGAAATTAGAATTATTGGCACTCTCTTATCAGGTAAGTTAGCCAGTTCAGGAAATATGCAGAAGGCCATGCAAGTGCAGCAACTCGGGGTGGCACGGGCTGGGTTAGGTTAGGGGAAATAGACGCAGCTCCAGGAACCATGTCAAAATCCGAGTGGGGATTAGGGTTGGGTTTAGGGTTAGGGTTAGGGGTTAGGGTTAGGGTTAGGGAGGGGTTGGGGTTAGGGTGGGGTTGGGGTTAGGGTTAGGGTGGGGTTGGGGTTAGGGTTAGGGAGGGGTTGGGGTTAGGGTTAGGGTTAGGGAGGGGTTGGGGTTAGGGTTAGGGGTTAGGGTTGGGGAGGGGTTGGGGTTAGGGTCAGGGAGGGGTTAGGGTTAGGGTTAGGGAGGGGTTGGGGTTAGGGTTAGGGTTAGGGTTAGGGAGGGGTTGGGGTTAGGGTTAGGGCTATGGATTGGTAAGGAAACTCAGATATAGACAAGCCCGGAGCCCACGTTGTGCACTGGCCTACTCCAAGTCACTAAGCACTCACATCTCCTCCGCCGCCGGTGACAAGTGGCAGGAAAATTGCCCTTAAACGTGTGTTTTTTTGTTTTACGGATGAGAACTGGACATTTGCCCACTCTCTCTTTCTCTTGCTAGCGAGAAGTGGACATTTGCCCACTCTCTCTTTCCCTTGTTAGCAACCCTTTCCCTTTTTGACCTTTTAAATGGAGGGTGTTTCCCCTTTTTTCATTTTAGCCAGTGACTTCTGATTTCATTCATTAATGCAGGACATTTGCCTTTTCACAGATCCCCATGACGTCATTTTTAACGGTAAGTCTGTTGCAACGTTTCGGTTAATATAAACCTTCATCAGGCATAGACTTACCATTTTCTCTTCCTTTTTCCATTTTCCAAACTGGCTGCACATTTTTCCATGTTGGCTTTAATCCTTTTTCACGAGATGTTCTGTTCACCAGGTGATTGGGTCTTTGCTATTTAGCGCTTAGCCCATTAGCTTCCTTTCTCAGTTTTTTCTTCTTCTCTTTCCTTCCATTCTCTTTTCCTTTTTCCATTTTCCAAACTGGCTTTGCATTTTTCCATGTTGGCTTTAATCCTTTTTCACGAGATGCTCTGTTTTCCAGGTGATTGGGTCTTTGCTAATTAGCGCTTAGCCCATTAGCTTCCTTTCTCAGTTTTTTCTTCTTCTCTTTCCTTCCATTTTCTTTTCCTTTTTCCATTTTCCAAACTGGCTTTGCATTTTTCCATGTTGGCTTTAATCCTTTTTCACGAGATGCTCTGTTTTCCAGGTGATTGGGTCTTTGATATTTAGCGCTTAGCCCATTAGCTTCCTTTCTCAGTTTTTTCTTCTTCTCTTTCCCTCCTTTGTCCAGGCAGTGGATAAAGACAGAATTTGTCAAATGGCACCCCCAAATGGCACTGGTTAAAATTGCACCCCCCAAAAAAAGTGTTAATTAAACATTCAGTTTTGTTTAGATTATTTTTCAAAAAATGGCCACTCATGTCCTGAAATTTGGACTATTGGCACCCCCACTGCTCGAAAACATTGGCACCCCCATACTCAGTGCTGTTCCAAACGCTCTCATCAGGTAAGTTATTCAGTTTCATGCGTCATTGTTTGTTTGTATCTTGTTTTTGTTGGTCCATAATCAGGCTTAGCCTCTCCATTTTCTTTTCCTTTTTCCATTTTCTTTTCCTTTTTCCAAGCTGGCTTTACTTATCCCCATTCTGGCTTTAAACATCCTCCCAGCTGCTCTGTTTTCCAAGTGAGTGGGCCTCTGCTATTTAGCACTTAGCCCACCAGCTTCCCATCTAAGTACTTTCGTTATTCTCTTTCCCCCCACTTCTCAGGCGGCAATATCTTTTCCTCCTTCCCAAACTGGCCTTACCTTTCCCGAAAGCTGGCTTTAAATCTTCCTTCAAGCTACTCTGTTTGCCAAGTAATTGGGCCTCTGCTATTTAGTGCTTAGCCATCCGGCCTTCTTGCACAGTTTTACACTCTGCTATTTAGTGCTTAGCCATCCGGCCTTCTTGCACAGTTTTACAAATTTTTTATAAACTGGCACCCCCAAATGGCACTGGTTTAACTGGCACCCCCAAAAAACACAGTGCTCATCGAACATTCCATTGTCTATAAGTATTTCTGCTATTTAGTGCTTAGCCATCCGGCCTTCTAGCACAGTTTTACATTATGCTATTTAGTGCTTAGCCATCCGGCCTTCCTGCACAGTTTTACAAATTTTTTATAAACTGGCACCCCCAAATGGCACTGGTTTAACTGGCACCCCCAAAAAACACAGTGCTCATCGAACATTCCATTGTCTATAAGTATTTCTGCTATTTAGTGCTTAGCCATCCGGCCTTCTAGCACGGTTTTACATTATGCTATTTAGTGCTTAGCCATCCGGCCTTCTTGCACAGTTTTACACATTTCTTATATAAGCTGGCACCCCCAAATGGCACTGGTTTAACTGGCACCCCCAAAAAACACAGTGCTCATCGAACATTCCATTCTCTATAAGTGTTTTTCAAAATTGGCCACTCAGGTCATGAAATTAGAATTATTGGCACTCTCTTATCAGGTAAGTTAGCCAGTTCAGGAAATATGCAGAAGGCCATGCAAGTGCAGCAACTCGGGGTGGCACGGGCTGGGTTAGGTTAGGGGAAATAGACGCAGCTCCAGGAACCATGTCAAAATCCGAGTGGGGATTAGGGTTGGGTTTAGGGTTAGGGTTAGGGGTTAGGGTTAGGGTTAGGGAGGGGTTGGGGTTAGGGTGGGGTTGGGGTTAGGGTTAGGGTGGGGTTGGGGTTAGGGTTAGGGAGGGGTTGGGGTTAGGGTTAGGGTTAGGGAGGGGTTGGGGTTAGGGTTAGGGGTTAGGGTTGGGGAGGGGTTGGGGTTAGGGTCAGGGAGGGGTTAGGGTTAGGGTTAGGGAGGGGTTGGGGTTAGGGTTAGGGTTAGGGTTAGGGAGGGGTTGGGGTTAGGGTTAGGGCTATGGATTGGTAAGGAAACTCAGATATAGACAAGCCCGGAGCCCACGTTGTGCACTGGCCTACTCCAAGTCACTAAGCACTCACATCTCCTCCGCCGCCGGTGACAAGTGGCAGGAAAATTGCCCTTAAACGTGTGTTTTTTTGTTTTACGGATGAGAACTGGACATTTGCCCACTCTCTCTTTCTCTTGCTAGCGAGAAGTGGACATTTGCCCACTCTCTCTTTCCCTTGTTAGCAACCCTTTCCCTTTTTGACCTTTTAAATGGAGGGTGTTTCCCCTTTTTTTTCATTTTAGCCAGTGACTTCTGATTTCATTCATTAATGCAGGACATTTGCCTTTTCACAGATCCCCATGACGTCATTTTTAACGGTAAGTCTGTTGCAACGTTTCGGTTAATATAAACCTTCATCAGGCATAGACTTACCATTTTCTCTTCCTTTTTCCATTTTCCAAACTGGCTGCACATTTTTCCATGTTGGCTTTAATCCTTTTTCACGAGATGTTCTGTTCACCAGGTGATTGGGTCTTTGCTATTTAGCGCTTAGCCCATTAGCTTCCTTTCTCAGTTTTTTCTTCTTCTCTTTCCTTCCATTCTCTTTTCCTTTTTCCATTTTCCAAACTGGCTTTGCATTTTTCCATGTTGGCTTTAATCCTTTTTCACGAGATGCTCTGTTTTCCAGGTGATTGGGTCTTTGCTAATTAGCGCTTAGCCCATTAGCTTCCTTTCTCAGTTTTTTCTTCTTCTCTTTCCTTCCATTTTCTTTTCCTTTTTCCATTTTCCAAACTGGCTTTGCATTTTTCCATGTTGGCTTTAATCCTTTTTCACGAGATGCTCTGTTTTCCAGGTGATTGGGTCTTTGATATTTAGCGCTTAGCCCATTAGCTTCCTTTCTCAGTTTTTTCTTCTTCTCTTTCCCTCCTTTGTCCAGGCAGTGGATAAAGACAGAATTTGTCAAATGGCACCCCCAAATGGCACTGGTTAAAATTGCACCCCCCAAAAAAAGTGTTAATTAAACATTCAGTTTTGTTTAGATTATTTTTCAAAAAATGGCCACTCATGTCCTGAAATTTGGACTATTGGCACCCCCACTGCTCGAAAACATTGGCACCCCCATACTCAGTGCTGTTCCAAACGCTCTCATCAGGTAAGTTATTCAGTTTCATGCGTCATTGTTTGTTTGTATCTTGTTTTTGTTGGTCCATAATCAGGCTTAGCCTCTCCATTTTCTTTTCCTTTTTCCATTTTCTTTTCCTTTTTCCAAGCTGGCTTTACTTATCCCCATTCTGGCTTTAAACATCCTCCCAGCTGCTCTGTTTTCCAAGTGAGTGGGCCTCTGCTATTTAGCACTTAGCCCACCAGCTTCCCATCTAAGTACTTTCGTTATTCTCTTTCCCCCCACTTCTCAGGCGGCAATATCTTTTCCTCCTTCCCAAACTGGCCTTACCTTTCCCGAAAGCTGGCTTTAAATCTTCCTTCAAGCTACTCTGTTTGCCAAGTAATTGGGCCTCTGCTATTTAGTGCTTAGCCATCCGGCCTTCTTGCACAGTTTTACACTCTGCTATTTAGTGCTTAGCCATCCGGCCTTCTTGCACAGTTTTACAAATTTTTTATAAACTGGCACCCCCAAATGGCACTGGTTTAACTGGCACCCCCAAAAAACACAGTGCTCATCGAACATTCCATTGTCTATAAGTATTTCTGCTATTTAGTGCTTAGCCATCCGGCCTTCTAGCACAGTTTTACATTATGCTATTTAGTGCTTAGCCATCCGGCCTTCCTGCACAGTTTTACAAATTTTTTATAAACTGGCACCCCCAAATGGCACTGGTTTAACTGGCACCCCCAAAAAACACAGTGCTCATCGAACATTCCATTGTCTATAAGTATTTCTGCTATTTAGTGCTTAGCCATCCGGCCTTCTAGCACGGTTTTACATTATGCTATTTAGTGCTTAGCCATCCGGCCTTCTTGCACAGTTTTACACATTTCTTATATAAGCTGGCACCCCCAAATGGCACTGGTTTAACTGGCACCCCCAAAAAACACAGTGCTCATCGAACATTCCATTCTCTATAAGTGTTTTTCAAAATTGGCCACTCAGGTCATGAAATTAGAATTATTGGCACTCTCTTATCAGGTAAGTTAGCCAGTTCAGGAAATATGCAGAAGGCCATGCAAGTGCAGCAACTCGGGGTGGCACGGGCTGGGTTAGGTTAGGGGAAATAGACGCAGCTCCAGGAACCATGTCAAAATCCGAGTGGGGATTAGGGTTGGGTTTAGGGTTAGGGTTAGGGGTTAGGGTTAGGGTTAGGGAGGGGTTGGGGTTAGGGTGGGGTTGGGGTTAGGGTTAGGGTGGGGTTGGGGTTAGGGTTAGGGAGGGGTTGGGGTTAGGGTTAGGGTTAGGGAGGGGTTGGGGTTAGGGTTAGGGGTTAGGGTTGGGGAGGGGTTGGGGTTAGGGTCAGGGAGGGGTTAGGGTTAGGGTTAGGGAGGGGTTGGGGTTAGGGTTAGGGTTAGGGTTAGGGAGGGGTTGGGGTTAGGGTTAGGGCTATGGATTGGTAAGGAAACTCAGATATAGACAAGCCCGGAGCCCACGTTGTGCACTGGCCTACTCCAAGTCACTAAGCACTCACATCTCCTCCGCCGCCGGTGACAAGTGGCAGGAAAATTGCCCTTAAACGTGTGTTTTTTTGTTTTACGGATGAGAACTGGACATTTGCCCACTCTCTCTTTCTCTTGCTAGCGAGAAGTGGACATTTGCCCACTCTCTCTTTCCCTTGTTAGCAACCCTTTCCCTTTTTGACCTTTTAAATGGAGGGTGTTTCCCCTTTTTTTTTCATTTTAGCCAGTGACTTCTGATTTCATTCATTAATGCAGGACATTTGCCTTTTCACAGATCCCCATGACGTCATTTTTAACGGTAAGTCTGTTGCAACGTTTCGGTTAATATAAACCTTCATCAGGCATAGACTTACCATTTTCTCTTCCTTTTTCCATTTTCCAAACTGGCTGCACATTTTTCCATGTTGGCTTTAATCCTTTTTCACGAGATGTTCTGTTCACCAGGTGATTGGGTCTTTGCTATTTAGCGCTTAGCCCATTAGCTTCCTTTCTCAGTTTTTTCTTCTTCTCTTTCCTTCCATTCTCTTTTCCTTTTTCCATTTTCCAAACTGGCTTTGCATTTTTCCATGTTGGCTTTAATCCTTTTTCACGAGATGCTCTGTTTTCCAGGTGATTGGGTCTTTGCTAATTAGCGCTTAGCCCATTAGCTTCCTTTCTCAGTTTTTTCTTCTTCTCTTTCCTTCCATTTTCTTTTCCTTTTTCCATTTTCCAAACTGGCTTTGCATTTTTCCATGTTGGCTTTAATCCTTTTTCACGAGATGCTCTGTTTTCCAGGTGATTGGGTCTTTGATATTTAGCGCTTAGCCCATTAGCTTCCTTTCTCAGTTTTTTCTTCTTCTCTTTCCCTCCTTTGTCCAGGCAGTGGATAAAGACAGAATTTGTCAAATGGCACCCCCAAATGGCACTGGTTAAAATTGCACCCCCCAAAAAAAGTGTTAATTAAACATTCAGTTTTGTTTAGATTATTTTTCAAAAAATGGCCACTCATGTCCTGAAATTTGGACTATTGGCACCCCCACTGCTCGAAAACATTGGCACCCCCATACTCAGTGCTGTTCCAAACGCTCTCATCAGGTAAGTTATTCAGTTTCATGCGTCATTGTTTGTTTGTATCTTGTTTTTGTTGGTCCATAATCAGGCTTAGCCTCTCCATTTTCTTTTCCTTTTTCCATTTTCTTTTCCTTTTTCCAAGCTGGCTTTACTTATCCCCATTCTGGCTTTAAACATCCTCCCAGCTGCTCTGTTTTCCAAGTGAGTGGGCCTCTGCTATTTAGCACTTAGCCCACCAGCTTCCCATCTAAGTACTTTCGTTATTCTCTTTCCCCCCACTTCTCAGGCGGCAATATCTTTTCCTCCTTCCCAAACTGGCCTTACCTTTCCCGAAAGCTGGCTTTAAATCTTCCTTCAAGCTACTCTGTTTGCCAAGTAATTGGGCCTCTGCTATTTAGTGCTTAGCCATCCGGCCTTCTTGCACAGTTTTACACTCTGCTATTTAGTGCTTAGCCATCCGGCCTTCTTGCACAGTTTTACAAATTTTTTATAAACTGGCACCCCCAAATGGCACTGGTTTAACTGGCACCCCCAAAAAACACAGTGCTCATCGAACATTCCATTGTCTATAAGTATTTCTGCTATTTAGTGCTTAGCCATCCGGCCTTCTAGCACAGTTTTACATTATGCTATTTAGTGCTTAGCCATCCGGCCTTCCTGCACAGTTTTACAAATTTTTTATAAACTGGCACCCCCAAATGGCACTGGTTTAACTGGCACCCCCAAAAAACACAGTGCTCATCGAACATTCCATTGTCTATAAGTATTTCTGCTATTTAGTGCTTAGCCATCCGGCCTTCTAGCACGGTTTTACATTATGCTATTTAGTGCTTAGCCATCCGGCCTTCTTGCACAGTTTTACACATTTCTTATATAAGCTGGCACCCCCAAATGGCACTGGTTTAACTGGCACCCCCAAAAAACACAGTGCTCATCGAACATTCCATTCTCTATAAGTGTTTTTCAAAATTGGCCACTCAGGTCATGAAATTAGAATTATTGGCACTCTCTTATCAGGTAAGTTAGCCAGTTCAGGAAATATGCAGAAGGCCATGCAAGTGCAGCAACTCGGGGTGGCACGGGCTGGGTTAGGTTAGGGGAAATAGACGCAGCTCCAGGAACCATGTCAAAATCCGAGTGGGGATTAGGGTTGGGTTTAGGGTTAGGGTTAGGGGTTAGGGTTAGGGTTAGGGAGGGGTTGGGGTTAGGGTGGGGTTGGGGTTAGGGTTAGGGTGGGGTTGGGGTTAGGGTTAGGGAGGGGTTGGGGTTAGGGTTAGGGTTAGGGAGGGGTTGGGGTTAGGGTTAGGGGTTAGGGTTGGGGAGGGGTTGGGGTTAGGGTCAGGGAGGGGTTAGGGTTAGGGTTAGGGAGGGGTTGGGGTTAGGGTTAGGGTTAGGGTTAGGGAGGGGTTGGGGTTAGGGTTAGGGCTATGGATTGGTAAGGAAACTCAGATATAGACAAGCCCGGAGCCCACGTTGTGCACTGGCCTACTCCAAGTCACTAAGCACTCACATCTCCTCCGCCGCCGGTGACAAGTGGCAGGAAAATTGCCCTTAAACGTGTGTTTTTTTGTTTTACGGATGAGAACTGGACATTTGCCCACTCTCTCTTTCTCTTGCTAGCGAGAAGTGGACATTTGCCCACTCTCTCTTTCCCTTGTTAGCAACCCTTTCCCTTTTTGACCTTTTAAATGGAGGGTGTTTCCCCTTTTTTCATTTTAGCCAGTGACTTCTGATTTCATTCATTAATGCAGGACATTTGCCTTTTCACAGATCCCCATGACGTCATTTTTAACGGTAAGTCTGTTGCAACGTTTCGGTTAATATAAACCTTCATCAGGCATAGACTTACCATTTTCTCTTCCTTTTTCCATTTTCCAAACTGGCTGCACATTTTTCCATGTTGGCTTTAATCCTTTTTCACGAGATGTTCTGTTCACCAGGTGATTGGGTCTTTGCTATTTAGCGCTTAGCCCATTAGCTTCCTTTCTCAGTTTTTTCTTCTTCTCTTTCCTTCCATTCTCTTTTCCTTTTTCCATTTTCCAAACTGGCTTTGCATTTTTCCATGTTGGCTTTAATCCTTTTTCACGAGATGCTCTGTTTTCCAGGTGATTGGGTCTTTGCTAATTAGCGCTTAGCCCATTAGCTTCCTTTCTCAGTTTTTTCTTCTTCTCTTTCCTTCCATTTTCTTTTCCTTTTTCCATTTTCCAAACTGGCTTTGCATTTTTCCATGTTGGCTTTAATCCTTTTTCACGAGATGCTCTGTTTTCCAGGTGATTGGGTCTTTGATATTTAGCGCTTAGCCCATTAGCTTCCTTTCTCAGTTTTTTCTTCTTCTCTTTCCCTCCTTTGTCCAGGCAGTGGATAAAGACAGAATTTGTCAAATGGCACCCCCAAATGGCACTGGTTAAAATTGCACCCCCCAAAAAAAGTGTTAATTAAACATTCAGTTTTGTTTAGATTATTTTTCAAAAAATGGCCACTCATGTCCTGAAATTTGGACTATTGGCACCCCCACTGCTCGAAAACATTGGCACCCCCATACTCAGTGCTGTTCCAAACGCTCTCATCAGGTAAGTTATTCAGTTTCATGCGTCATTGTTTGTTTGTATCTTGTTTTTGTTGGTCCATAATCAGGCTTAGCCTCTCCATTTTCTTTTCCTTTTTCCATTTTCTTTTCCTTTTTCCAAGCTGGCTTTACTTATCCCCATTCTGGCTTTAAACATCCTCCCAGCTGCTCTGTTTTCCAAGTGAGTGGGCCTCTGCTATTTAGCACTTAGCCCACCAGCTTCCCATCTAAGTACTTTCGTTATTCTCTTTCCCCCCACTTCTCAGGCGGCAATATCTTTTCCTCCTTCCCAAACTGGCCTTACCTTTCCCGAAAGCTGGCTTTAAATCTTCCTTCAAGCTACTCTGTTTGCCAAGTAATTGGGCCTCTGCTATTTAGTGCTTAGCCATCCGGCCTTCTTGCACAGTTTTACACTCTGCTATTTAGTGCTTAGCCATCCGGCCTTCTTGCACAGTTTTACAAATTTTTTATAAACTGGCACCCCCAAATGGCACTGGTTTAACTGGCACCCCCAAAAAACACAGTGCTCATCGAACATTCCATTGTCTATAAGTATTTCTGCTATTTAGTGCTTAGCCATCCGGCCTTCTAGCACAGTTTTACATTATGCTATTTAGTGCTTAGCCATCCGGCCTTCCTGCACAGTTTTACAAATTTTTTATAAACTGGCACCCCCAAATGGCACTGGTTTAACTGGCACCCCCAAAAAACACAGTGCTCATCGAACATTCCATTGTCTATAAGTATTTCTGCTATTTAGTGCTTAGCCATCCGGCCTTCTAGCACGGTTTTACATTATGCTATTTAGTGCTTAGCCATCCGGCCTTCTTGCACAGTTTTACACATTTCTTATATAAGCTGGCACCCCCAAATGGCACTGGTTTAACTGGCACCCCCAAAAAACACAGTGCTCATCGAACATTCCATTCTCTATAAGTGTTTTTCAAAATTGGCCACTCAGGTCATGAAATTAGAATTATTGGCACTCTCTTATCAGGTAAGTTAGCCAGTTCAGGAAATATGCAGAAGGCCATGCAAGTGCAGCAACTCGGGGTGGCACGGGCTGGGTTAGGTTAGGGGAAATAGACGCAGCTCCAGGAACCATGTCAAAATCCGAGTGGGGATTAGGGTTGGGTTTAGGGTTAGGGTTAGGGGTTAGGGTTAGGGTTAGGGAGGGGTTGGGGTTAGGGTGGGGTTGGGGTTAGGGTTAGGGTGGGGTTGGGGTTAGGGTTAGGGAGGGGTTGGGGTTAGGGTTAGGGTTAGGGAGGGGTTGGGGTTAGGGTTAGGGGTTAGGGTTGGGGAGGGGTTGGGGTTAGGGTCAGGGAGGGGTTAGGGTTAGGGTTAGGGAGGGGTTGGGGTTAGGGTTAGGGTTAGGGTTAGGGAAGGGTTGGGGTTAGGGTTAGGGCTATGGATTGGTAAGGAAACTCAGATATAGACAAGCCCGGAGCCCACGTTGTGCACTGGCCTACTCCAAGTCACTAAGCACTCACATCTCCTCCGCCGCCGGTGACAAGTGGCAGGAAAATTGCCCTTAAACGTGTGTTTTTTTGTTTTACGGATGAGAACTGGACATTTGCCCACTCTCTCTTTCTCTTGCTAGCGAGAAGTGGACATTTGCCCACTCTCTCTTTCCCTTGTTAGCAACCCTTTCCCTTTTTGACCTTTTAAATGGAGGGTGTTTCCCCTTTTTTCATTTTAGCCAGTGACTTCTGATTTCATTCATTAATGCAGGACATTTGCCTTTTCACAGATCCCCATGACGTCATTTTTAACGGTAAGTCTGTTGCAACGTTTCGGTTAATATAAACCTTCATCAGGCATAGACTTACCATTTTCTCTTCCTTTTTCCATTTTCCAAACTGGCTGCACATTTTTCCATGTTGGCTTTAATCCTTTTTCACGAGATGTTCTGTTCACCAGGTGATTGGGTCTTTGCTATTTAGCGCTTAGCCCATTAGCTTCCTTTCTCAGTTTTTTCTTCTTCTCTTTCCTTCCATTTTCTTTTCCTTTTTCCATTTTCCAAACTGGCTTTGCATTTTTCCATGTTGGCTTTAATCCTTTTTCACGAGATGCTCTGTTTTCCAGGTGATTGGGTCTTTGCTAATTAGCGCTTAGCCCATTAGCTTCCTTTCTCAGTTTTTTCTTCTTCTCTTTCCTTCCATTTTCTTTTCCTTTTTCCATTTTCCAAACTGGCTTTGCATTTTTCCATGTTGGCTTTAATCCTTTTTCACGAGATGCTCTGTTTTCCAGGTGATTGGGTCTTTGATATTTAGCGCTTAGCCCATTAGCTTCCTTTCTCAGTTTTTTCTTCTTCTCTTTCCCTCCTTTGTCCAGGCAGTGGATAAAGACAGAATTTGTCAAATGGCACCCCCAAATGGCACTGGTTAAAATTGCACCCCCCAAAAAAAGTGTTAATTAAACATTCAGTTTTGTTTAGATTATTTTTCAAAAAATGGCCACTCATGTCCTGAAATTTGGGCTATTGGCACCCCCACTGCTCGAAAACATTGGCACCCCCATACTCAGTGCTGTTCCAAACGCTCTCATCAGGTAAGTTATTCAGTTTCATGCGTCATTGTTTGTTTGTATCTTGTTTTTGTTGGTCCATAATCAGGCTTAGCCTCTCCATTTTCTTTTCCTTTTTCCATTTTCTTTTCCTTTTTCCAAGCTGGCTTTACTTATCCCCATTCTGGCTTTAAACATCCTCCCAGCTGCTCTGTTTTCCAAGTGAGTGGGCCTCTGCTATTTAGCACTTAGCCCACCAGCTTCCCATCTAAGTACTTTCGTTATTCTCTTTCCCCCCACTTCTCAGGCGGCAATATCTTTTCCTTTTTCCCAAACTGGCCTTACCTTTCCCGAAAGCTGGCTTTAAATCTTCCTTCAAGCTACTCTGTTTGCCAAGTAATTGGGCCTCTGCTATTTAGTGCTTAGCCATCCGGCCTTCTTGCACAGTTTTACACTCTGCTATTTAGTGCTTAGCCATCCGGCCTTCTTGCACAGTTTTACAAATTTTTTATAAACTGGCACCCCCAAATGGCACTGGTTTAACTGGCACCCCCAAAAAACACAGTGCTCATCGAACATTCCATTGTCTATAAGTATTTCTGCTATTTAGTGCTTAGCCATCCGGCCTTCTAGCACAGTTTTACATTATGCTATTTAGTGCTTAGCCATCCGGCCTTCCTGCACAGTTTTACAAATTTTTTATAAACTGGCACCCCCAAATGGCACTGGTTTAACTGGCACCCCCAAAAAACACAGTGCTCATCGAACATTCCATTGTCTATAAGTATTTCTGCTATTTAGTGCTTAGCCATCCGGCCTTCTAGCACGGTTTTACATTATGCTATTTAGTGCTTAGCCATCCGGCCTTCTTGCACAGTTTTACACATTTCTTATATAAGCTGGCACCCCCAAATGGCACTGGTTTAACTGGCACCCCCAAAAAACACAGTGCTCATCGAACATTCCATTCTCTATAAGTGTTTTTCAAAATTGGCCACTCAGGTCATGAAATTAGAATTATTGGCACTCTCTTATCAGGTAAGTTAGCCAGTTCAGGAAATATGCAGAAGGCCATGCAAGTGCAGCAACTCGGGGTGGCACGGGCTGGGTTAGGTTAGGGGAAATAGACGCAGCTCCAGGAACCATGTCAAAATCCGAGTGGGGATTAGGGTTGGGTTTAGGGTTAGGGTTAGGGGTTAGGGTTAGGGTTAGGGAGGGGTTGGGGTTAGGGTGGGGTTAGGGTTAGGGTGGGGTTGGGGTTAGGGTTAGGGAGGGGTTGGGGTTAGGGTTAGGGAGGGGTTGGGGTTAGGGGTTAGGGTTGGGGAGGGGTTGGGGTTAGGGTCAGGGAGGGGTTAGGGTTAGGGTTAGGGAGGGGTTGGGGTTAGGGTTAGGGTTAGGGTTAGGGTTAGGGAGGGGTTGGGGTTAGGGTTAGGGCTATGGATTGGTAAGGAAACTCAGATATAGACAAGCCCGGAGCCCACGTTGTGCACTGGCCTACTCCAAGTCACTAAGCACTCACATCTCCTCCGCCGCCGGTGACAAGTGGCAGGAAAATTGCCCTTAAACGTGTGTTTTTTTGTTTTACGGATGAGAACTGGACATTTGCCCACTCTCTCTTTCTCTTGCTAGCGAGAAGTGGACATTTGCCCACTCTCTCTTTCCCTTGTTAGCAACCCTTTCCCTTTTTGACCTTTTAAATGGAGGGTGTTTCCCCTTTTTTCATTTTAGCCAGTGACTTCTGATTTTATTCATTAATGCAGGACATTTGCCTTTTCACAGATCCCCATGACGTCATTTTTAACGGTAAGTCTGTTGCAACGTTTCGGTTAATATAAACCTTCATCAGGCATAGACTTACCATTTTCTCTTCCTTTTTCCATTTTCCAAACTGGCTGCACATTTTTCCATGTTGGCTTTAATCCTTTTTCACGAGATGTTCTGTTCACCAGGTGATTGGGTCTTTGCTATTTAGCGCTTAGCCCATTAGCTTCCTTTCTCAGTTTTTTCTTCTTCTCTTTCCTTCCATTTTCTTTTCCTTTTTCCATTTTCCAAACTGGCTTTGCATTTTTCCATGTTGGCTTTAATCCTTTTTCACGAGATGCTCTGTTTTCCAGGTGATTGGGTCTTTGCTAATTAGCGCTTAGCCCATTAGCTTCCTTTCTCAGTTTTTTCTTCTTCTCTTTCCTTCCATTTTCTTTTCCTTTTTCCATTTTCCAAACTGGCTTTGCATTTTTCCATGTTGGCTTTAATCCTTTTTCACGAGATGCTCTGTTTTCCAGGTGATTGGGTCTTTGATATTTAGCGCTTAGCCCATTAGCTTCCTTTCTCAGTTTTTTCTTCTTCTCTTTCCCTCCTTTGTCCAGGCAGTGGATAAAGACAGAATTTGTCAAATGGCACCCCCAAATGGCACTGGTTAAAATTGCACCCCCCAAAAAAAGTGTTAATTAAACATTCAGTTTTGTTTAGATTATTTTTCAAAAAATGGCCACTCATGTCCTGAAATTTGGACTATTGGCACCCCCACTGCTCGAAAACATTGGCACCCCCATACTCAGTGCTGTTCCAAACGCTCTCATCAGGTAAGTTATTCAGTTTCATGCGTCATTGTTTGTTTGTATCTTGTTTTTGTTGGTCCATAATCAGGCTTAGCCTCTCCATTTTCTTTTCCTTTTTCCATTTTCTTTTCCTTTTTCCAAGCTGGCTTTACTTATCCCCATTCTGGCTTTAAACATCCTCCCAGCTGCTCTGTTTTCCAAGTGAGTGGGCCTCTGCTATTTAGCACTTAGCCCACCAGCTTCCCATCTAAGTACTTTCGTTATTCTCTTTCCCCCCACTTCTCAGGCGGCAATATCTTTTCCTTTTTCCCAAACTGGCCTTACCTTTCCCGAAAGCTGGCTTTAAATCTTCCTTCAAGCTACTCTGTTTGCCAAGTAATTGGGCCTCTGCTATTTAGTGCTTAGCCATCCGGCCTTCTTGCACAGTTTTACACTCTGCTATTTAGTGCTTAGCCATCCGGCCTTCTTGCACAGTTTTACAAATTTTTTATAAACTGGCACCCCCAAATGGCACTGGTTTAACTGGCACCCCCAAAAAACACAGTGCTCATCGAACATTCCATTGTCTATAAGTATTTCTGCTATTTAGTGCTTAGCCATCCGGCCTTCTAGCACAGTTTTACATTATGCTATTTAGTGCTTAGCCATCCGGCCTTCCTGCACAGTTTTACAAATTTTTTATAAACTGGCACCCCCAAATGGCACTGGTTTAACTGGCACCCCCAAAAAACACAGTGCTCATCGAACATTCCATTGTCTATAAGTATTTCTGCTATTTAGTGCTTAGCCATCCGGCCTTCTAGCACGGTTTTACATTATGCTATTTAGTGCTTAGCCATCCGGCCTTCTTGCACAGTTTTACACATTTCTTATATAAGCTGGCACCCCCAAATGGCACTGGTTTAACTGGCACCCCCAAAAAACACAGTGCTCATCGAACATTCCATTCTCTATAAGTGTTTTTCAAAATTGGCCACTCAGGTCATGAAATTAGAATTATTGGCACTCTCTTATCAGGTAAGTTAGCCAGTTCAGGAAATATGCAGAAGGCCATGCAAGTGCAGCAACTCGGGGTGGCACGGGCTGGGTTAGGTTAGGGGAAATAGACGCAGCTCCAGGAACCATGTCAAAATCCGAGTGGGGATTAGGGTTGGGTTTAGGGTTAGGGTTAGGGAGGGGTTGGGGTTAGGGTTAGGGTTAGGGTTAGGGGTTAGGGGTTAGGGGTTAGGGTTAGGGAGGGGTTGGGGTTAGGGTTAGGGTTAGGGTTAGGGTTAGGGTTAGAGGGTTAGGGTTAGGGTTAGGGTTAGGGTTAGGGTTAGGGTTAGGGGTTAGGGTTAGGGTTAGGGTTAGGGTTAGGGTTAGGGTTTAGGGTTTAGGGTTAGGGTTAGGGTTAGGGTTAGGGTTAGGGTTAGGGTTGGGGTTAAGGTTAGCGGTTAGGTTTAGGGTTAAGGTTAGGATTAAGGGTTAGGGATAGAAATTGGGGGTTAGGATTTAGGATTAGGGTTAGAAATTAGGGTTAGGGATAGAAATTAGGGTTAAGGTTAGGTTTTAGGTTTAGGGCTAGAAATTAGGGTTAGGGTTAGGATTTAGGGTTAGGATTAGGATTTATGGTTAGGGCTAGAAATTAGAGTTAGGGTTAGAGTTAAGGGTTAAGGTTAGAAATTAGGGTTAGAATTAGGATTTAGGGTTAGGGATAGAAATTAGGGTTAAGGTTAGATTTAGGGTTAGGGATAGAAATTAGGGTTAGGGTTAGGGATGGAAATTAGGGTTAAGGTTAGGTTTTAGAGTTAGGGATAGAAATTAGGGTTAGGGTTGGGGTTAGGTTTTAGGGATAGGATTTAGGGTTAGGGCTAGAAATTAGGATTAGGGTTAGGGATAGAAATTAGGGTTAAGGTTAGGTTTTAGGGTTAGGGTTAGGGATAGAAATTAGGGTTAAGTTTAGGGTTAGGGTTGGGGTTAGGTTTTGGGGTTAGGGTTAGAAGTTAGGGTTAGGTTTTAGGGTTAGGCCTAGAAATTAGGGTTAGGGTTAGGGATAGAAATTAAGGTTAAGGTTAGGTTTTAGGGTTAGGGATAGAAATTAGGGTTAGGTTTAGGGTTAGGGTTGGGTTTAGGTTTTGGGGTTAGGATTAGGATGTAGGGTTATGGTTAGAAATTAGGGTTAGGGATAGAAATTAAGGTTAAGGTTAGGATTAGGTTAAGGTTAGGGATACAATTCAGGGTTAGGGTTAGGTTTTAGAATTAGGGTTAGGTTTAGGTTAAGGTTAGGGCTTAGGGTTAGGGATAGGAATTAGGGTTAGGATTTAGGGTTAGGGATAGAAATTAGGGTTAGGGTTAGGTTTAGAGTCAGAGGAAGGTGCTAACCTGTTTGCACAGGCCATCAATGCCCCCTAAGAATATTTTATTCACCTCTCATTGAGGCCTTGGGGATAAGCAGTACTTAATTTCTGAATCCAAATTCTCTCTGCTCTTTTCCTCAGGGGTACAGACCATTGTGGGTTTGCCTGTAGGACCATGACCCTGAGAGCTTCCCATCCATGCTCCCGGAAGTGATTGACCAGGTGAGTATCCATTTGTTTTCCTTTTAATATGTTGTGTTTGTGTTGTGTCATCCTGATCAAGATGGTGTTGCCCGTCTCTCCAACATATTGGGCTCCACATTGATTACAGGAAATGAGGTAGACACAATTTTTGCTGTGCACTGTACTTGAGCGATGAGTGGTGAAGACTTCCTTGGTAAATTTGTTTTGAATGTGTTGTTTTTGTTCCATGTATTGTCCCTGATGTTTAGGTTTTCCCTGCTGGAGAGGATTGAGTTTGGCCCTGACCAAATAGTCTTGCAGGTTTTTGCTTTTCCTGAAAGCTGCAATGACTTTGTGGTCTCTGAATCTTGGTGTTTGTCCCAATATTTGCATAAAATTGGACCTTATCTCCCTGATGAGCTTCACAGAGACAGAGGAATATGTCAGGACGAGCGGCACGCTGGTGCCTTCCGCCCGGGTTCCTATTGTGAGGTAGGATTTAAAAATCCTCCTCAAAAAGGACCTTTTATAACCTCTGTTCCTGAGTGCTCTAAAGAGGATTCGTGTCGCTTCCATGAAGTCCCGTTCTCGGGTACATATGCGACGAAACCTCAGGAGTTGTGATTTCACCAGGCCAGAGTAAGTGTGTTTAGGGTGAAAGCTCTCCTTGTGCAGTAGAGCGTGTGTGTCTGTTTCCTTAAAAAATACCTTGATGTCCAATTTGTGTGTGGAACTGAAATCCGGGCCTTTGTATGTCGTGGTGTCCAAAAAATCCACCGAGAGCTGACTAATGGAGGATTTCAGTTTTATGGATGGGTTATGGTTGTTAAGTGTTGTCAGAAATTCTTCAAACTCCCTCTCTGTGTGTGTCCAAACTCCCCATATATCATCAAGATATCTAAAATAATAAAGAGGCCGTTTATGGCACCGGGATAGGGCCGAGGTCTCCCATTCTGCCATAAATATGTTGGCGTAGGCCGGAGCAAACTTCTTCCCCATCGCTGTTCCCTTAATCTGAAGGAAGAATTCCCCATTGAACTCAAAGTCGTTCCTTTTTAGATTTATTTCTAACAACTGGATGAGTTCTTTATCAGGCCTGGATTTGTCCGGGTATTTTTGAAAAATATTTTTTACGGCCTGTATTCCTTCCTGGATGTCGATATTTGTGTAAAGGCTGTCAATGTCCATAGTGAACAGGACAGCCTCTTGGGGAATTTCAAGTGCTTTAACTTTTTGAATAAAGTCATATGTGTCTTTTAAATAGCTAGGGTGGCTCGTGGAAAGGGGATTTAAATAAAAGTCCAGGAATTCGGCCGTATAGTACGTTTCGCTTCCGCAATCCGATACTATAGGCCTTCCTGGAGGAATTTCGTGGGGTTTGCTCCATTTGGCCGGATCTTTATGTATTTTAGGGAGCATGTAGAATCTCCTGCTCCTGGGCTCTGTGTCCCCCAAGAGATAGGACTTCTGTTTGGCATTTATGTGCTTTTTTGTATACAGGATCTGAACTATTTCTTTGACTAGGGGTACGGTGTCTGGATAAATGGGTTTGTCTAATTTTTTATAATAAGTTCTATCCTGTAATTGTCTGTACCCTTCCCATAGATATTGCTCACGGTCCATAATAACCGTTGCACTGCCCTTGTCAGCTGGTTTGATGATAATGTTTTGGTTATTTTTTAGTTCTTCCAGAGCACTGATTTCCTCAGGAGTGAGGTTAAGTTGTTCCCAATATGGTCTGCAGTGTCTCTTGAAGGATCTAAGGTCTGTATCAAACAATGTGAGAAGTTCAGTGGGCAGTTTATCCATGGGTGGGACCCAGTCCGATTTAGGTGTGAAAGGTGGGGGAGTTTGATCCGTGTCATTTTGAAAATAAGATGCCAATTTTAGTCTTCGGTGGTATTGTTGCAGATCATACCGCATTTGCCTCCCGCTATATTGTCTGTTAATTTTCCATGCTGGAATAAAAGTTAGGCCTCTATTAAGCAGGCTGAATTGTGGTCGAGTGATCTTGGCTTTTTTGGCCAAAACAACCACATTTTTGTTCCCCTCCTGTGCATGCAGGCTTATGGGGAGATTTAATTTAAATGTTGAAGCCAATGCTCCAGCATTTTTCTGGCTGTATTAACTGTCCAGTGAATATTGTCACTTTCAGTGTGGAATTCTGATCTGGGTAGGGCCGGAATATGATTTAGGTTGGCAGTGATGTAACCACTCAGGAGGTTTAGTTGTGTTTGCTCCTTTGTTGGGAGCATTCCTGAATAGTTCAGTTCTGGAACCCAAATCTGCGCAACCGGGAATTTTTCTTTCGCCGCTCTTAAAGACGCCTGCATTTGTTTAATAGCAGTGTCTTTAGCGTTTTGAGTCCGACTATTAATGCCCAGCGCTAAAATTAAATGCTCTACGTCGTTGGAGACCGGAATTTTATTAATCACGGCCTCCATGTGTCTAAACGTGGCCCCCGGATAACTTTCTATTTGGAGGTCTGGGTTCTTAAAGGGGGGAATCCTGGAGAGATTGGAATCCCCAATAACAAGGCATTTTTTACGGACAGTTAGTTTCCACTCAATCATCTTTCTGGAAGTGTTTATGTGCCTGTTTGGAACACCCTCACTGGAGTCACATGGTGTTGCAGAAGGCACCCTGAGCTCCACGTTAATACGGGCCTGTGTGGCTGTTCTAAGGCTGCCGATTTTGTCTGGGCTTAGGGTCACCCTTTGTGAGCTGCCGTCATTATTCTGTTCGCACTCTCCCTGATCCTCGATAATAACGAGTTCCTCTTCCAATCTAACACAGGGATTGGAACTCGGGTGAGGAGTGCGTTGTGCTTTTGGGGAGGAGGGAGGATCTAGCGTGATATCGGACTGACTGTCCGAATCCTCTTCCCTAAAAGGGGACCAATCGTTTGGTGGATCTGTCATGGTGGAAGTTGTTCTGGAAGATTTTGGTTCTGGTTGGGTGGACAAATCTGGTAGGGAGTGTGCCTCGGCCTCAGCGTGCACAGAGACCTGCACCGCTATGGCACCGCCCGCTGTGTCAGGTGGTAGAGAAGAAGCAGCAAGGACATTTTGCGTCTCTGCTTCCTCTCTCGCTTCCTCCACCTCAGTAGTGGGTGTAGGGATCTTCCATTTGTCACCTATCAGTGTGTGAGCATCCTGTATTGATTTGTATCTCAGTCTTTTACCAATCCCACGTTTTGCCCATAACACAGCAGTGTTAAAGCATTCTTCCCAGCCCTGGGAAGGATAGTGCTGCAGCTTGGCCAGTTCTTCCACCAATGTGTCCTCATAGTGGTTTTTAAGGATCAACATGGTGGTATAGGCCCAGTTTTTAGCATTGCCTTCTATAAGGGCTTGTGTTGTGGGATTTGGCAGAGCTGGTTTAATGACCTCGGATAGATTTTTCTCCATCTTGGTCAATGCAGGAGGTTGTTCATGGCTCACATTATTTTTATGGTGTACCAGTTTAATTATTTTGAACAAGGTACGGGTTTTTGTAACAAAATCTGGGTCATCTGATTGCTTTTGAGCAACATTTTTTTGTCTCTGTTGTGTGCTCGTTTTTTGCTGTTGTGGACGAGTTGTCCATGATTGATTTGTTTTTTGTGGGATCCTTGTGACAGGTCCCCAACGGACCTGAGGTTCAAAAAATTGTGGTCTGAAAGACCGCTGATGTGATGCAGTACGGTAAGTATTTGGTGCCCTCGTGTGGCCTGAAAATTTAACTGCATTTGCATAGAAGAGGGCCCTTTGTTCCTGTGCATGACGTAGGTTCTGGTTATTGCCATATTTAACCACGTCTGCATAAGAGAATGGCCTCTCTCCTTGTGGATGGTGTCCCGTACGGTGGTGAGGACGGTGCATAGCTGTGTTTCGGACAGCACGCCTGCGTCCACGGGTGACAACCATCCAACCATCTCTGTCTGGCAGAATCATATTTTCCGAAAAGCTTTTCTTTTCTATTGCTTTTTAAACAAAATATTTATTTGGGATGTTTTTTGTGTATTGAAATAAAATAAAATACAGAACTGAAATCAAGAATCTTTGTTTTCTTTAATTTTTCAAAAATAATTCTCTCTGAGAATTTGAAAATAAAATCAAGCAGTTGCCTGATTTTAAATAAAAATAATAAAATGTGCTTTTAAAGAAATATTTTCCTGAAAATAAATTCTCTCTGAGAGCTTGAAAATAAACTGAGCAGTTGCCTCAGTTTAAATGAGAAAAATAAAATTAAATAAAACAAAATAGAAATATTCTCAAAATATTTTTTTCAAAAGATTCAAAAGAAAATGGAACAAGC
This sequence comes from Silurus aristotelis, assembly GCF_946808225.1. Lineage (NCBI taxonomy): Eukaryota > Metazoa > Chordata > Actinopteri > Siluriformes > Siluridae > Silurus > Silurus aristotelis. The sequence goes on from NW_028149127.1 coordinate 47,161, forward strand.
CGTTGCAACGTTTCGGTTCCCTTAGAACCTTCTTCAGGCAGGCTTGTTCAGAGTATTTGCAAAAAATATTCTTTCTTTGAAAATAAAATAGATTCAGGATCAAAATAAAGCTTGAGTGTGTCTCTAATCGAGCTGGAAGAAGTGGGGAAGATTCAGTCCTCTGAGCAGCCTCTTATATAGTGTAAAGAGGCGGGTCCAATTCAAATGAGCCAATGAGAACCATTTCCCAGCTCAATTTCAAAAAGAAATAGTTCTCAGCCAATAGAATACACCTGTATTTCAGTGTATTGAGAAAAGGCATTTTTTGAAATTTGATGAGGATTAATGAATTAAATGAATTATTTAATAATAATTAAATTAATAATTAATGATTTAAAGAATTTTGCATGACCCTAGGTTTTTAACAGGCATGAGGCACGGGCCGGTTAGGGTTGGGGTTAAGGTTAGCGGTTAGGTTTAGGGTTAAGGTTAGGATTAAGGGTTAGGGATAGAAATTGGGGGTTAGGATTTAGGATTAGGGTTAGAAATTAGGGTTAGGGATAGAAATTAGGGTTAAGGTTAGGTTTTAGGTTTAGGGCTAGAAATTAGGGTTAGGGTTAGGATTTAGGGTTAGGATTAGGATTTATGGTTAGGGCTAGAAATTAGAGTTAGGGTTAGAGTTAAGGGTTAAGGTTAGAAATTAGGGTTAGAATTAGGATTTAGGGTTAGGGATAGAAATTAGGGTTAAGGTTAGATTTAGGGTTAGGGATAGAAATTAGGGTTAGGGTTAGGGATGGAAATTAGGGTTAAGGTTAGGTTTTAGAGTTAGGGATAGAAATTAGGGTTAGGGTTGGGGTTAGGTTTTAGGGATAGGATTTAGGGTTAGGGCTAGAAATTAGGATTAGGGTTAGGGATAGAAATTAGGGTTAAGGTTAGGTTTTAGGGTTAGGGTTAGGGATAGAAATTAGGGTTAAGTTTAGGGTTAGGGTTGGGGTTAGGTTTTGGGGTTAGGGTTAGAAGTTAGGGTTAGGTTTTAGGGTTAGGCCTAGAAATTAGGGTTAGGGTTAGGGATAGAAATTAAGGTTAAGGTTAGGTTTTAGGGTTAGGGATAGAAATTAGGGTTAGGTTTAGGGTTAGGGTTGGGTTTAGGTTTTGGGGTTAGGATTAGGATGTAGGGTTATGGTTAGAAATTAGGGTTAGGGATAGAAATTAAGGTTAAGGTTAGGATTAGGTTAAGGTTAGGGATACAATTCAGGGTTAGGGTTAGGTTTTAGAATTAGGGTTAGGTTTAGGTTAAGGTTAGGGCTTAGGGTTAGGGATAGGAATTAGGGTTAGGATTTAGGGTTAGGGATAGAAATTAGGGTTAGGGTTAGGTTTAGAGTCAGAGGAAGGTGCTAACCTGTTTGCACAGGCCATCAATGCCCCCTAAGAATATTTTATTCACCTCTCATTGAGGCCTTGGGGATAAGCAGTACTTAATTTCTGAATCCAAATTCTCTCTGCTCTTTTCCTCAGGGGTACAGACCATTGTGGGTTTGCCTGTAGGACCATGACCCTGAGAGCTTCCCATCCATGCTCCCGGAAGTGATTGACCAGGTGAGTATCCATTTGTTTTCCTTTTAATATGTTGTGTTTGTGTTGTGTCATCCTGATCAAGATGGTGTTGCCCGTCTCTCCAACATATTGGGCTCCACATTGATTACAGGAAATGAGGTAGACACAATTTTTGCTGTGCACTGTACTTGAGCGATGAGTGGTGAAGACTTCCTTGGTAAATTTGTTTTGAATGTGTTGTTTTTGTTCCATGTATTGTCCCTGATGTTTAGGTTTTCCCTGCTGGAGAGGATTGAGTTTGGCCCTGACCAAATAGTCTTGCAGGTTTTTGCTTTTCCTGAAAGCTGCAATGACTTTGTGGTCTCTGAATCTTGGTGTTTGTCCCAATATTTGCATAAAATTGGACCTTATCTCCCTGATGAGCTTCACAGAGACAGAGGAATATGTCAGGACGAGCGGCACGCTGGTGCCTTCCGCCCGGGTTCCTATTGTGAGGTAGGATTTAAAAATCCTCCTCAAAAAGGACCTTTTATAACCTCTGTTCCTGAGTGCTCTAAAGAGGATTCGTGTCGCTTCCATGAAGTCCCGTTCTCGGGTACATATGCGACGAAACCTCAGGAGTTGTGATTTCACCAGGCCAGAGTAAGTGTGTTTAGGGTGAAAGCTCTCCTTGTGCAGTAGAGCGTGTGTGTCTGTTTCCTTAAAAAATACCTTGATGTCCAATTTGTGTGTGGAACTGAAATCCGGGCCTTTGTATGTCGTGGTGTCCAAAAAATCCACCGAGAGCTGACTAATGGAGGATTTCAGTTTTATGGATGGGTTATGGTTGTTAAGTGTTGTTAAAAACTCATCAAACTCCCTCTCTGTGTGTGTCCAAACTCCCCATATATCATCAAGATATCTAAAATAATAAAGAGGCCGTTTATGGCACCGGGATAGGGCCGAGGTCTCCCATTCTGCCATAAATATGTTGGCGTAGGCCGGAGCAAACTTCTTCCCCATCGCTGTTCCCTTAATCTGAAGGAAGAATTCCCCATTGAACTCAAAGTCGTTCCTTTTTAGATTTATTTCTAACAACTGGATGAGTTCTTTATCAGGCCTGGATTTGTCCGGGTATTTTTGAAAAATATTTTTTACGGCCTGTATTCCTTCCTGGATGTCGATATTTGTGTAAAGGCTGTCAATGTCCATAGTGAACAGGACAGCCTCTTGGGGAATTTCAAGTGCTTTAACTTTTTGAATAAAGTCATATGTGTCTTTTAAATAGCTAGGGTGGCTCGTGGAAAGGGGATTTAAATAAAAGTCCAGGAATTCGGCCGTATAGTACGTTTCGCTTCCGCAATCCGATACTATAGGCCTTCCTGGAGGAATTTCGTGGGGTTTGCTCCATTTGGCCGGATCTTTATGTATTTTAGGGAGCATGTAGAATCTCCTGCTCCTGGGCTCTGTGTCCCCCAAGAGATAGGACTTCTGTTTGGCATTTATGTGCTTTTTTGTATACAGGATCTGAACTATTTCTTTGACTAGGGGTACGGTGTCTGGATAAATGGGTTTGTCTAATTTTTTATAATAAGTTCTATCCTGTAATTGTCTGTACCCTTCCCATAGATATTGCTCACGGTCCATAATAACCGTTGCACTGCCCTTGTCAGCTGGTTTGATGATAATGTTTTGGTTATTTTTTAGTTCTTCCAGAGCACTGATTTCCTCAGGAGTGAGGTTAAGTTGTTCCCAATATGGTCTGCAGTGTCTCTTGAAGGATCTAAGGTCTGTATCAAACAATGTGAGAAGTTCAGTGGGCAGTTTATCCATGGGTGGGACCCAGTCCGATTTAGGTGTGAAAGGTGGGGGAGTTTGATCCGTGTCATTTTGAAAATAAGATGCCAATTTTAGTCTTCGGTGGTATTGTTGCAGATCATACCGCATTTGCCTCCCGCTATATTGTCTGTTAATTTTCCATGCTGGAATAAAAGTTAGGCCTCTATTAAGCAGGCTGAATTGTGGTCGAGTGATCTTGGCTTTTTTGGCCAAAACAACCACATTTTTGTTCCCCTCCTGTGCATGCAGGCTTATGGGGAGATTTAATTTAAATGTTGAAGCCAATGCTCCAGCATTTTTCTGGCTGTATTAACTGTCCAGTGAATATTGTCACTTTCAGTGTGGAATTCTGATCTGGGTAGGGCCGGAATATGATTTAGGTTGGCAGTGATGTAACCACTCAGGAGGTTTAGTTGTGTTTGCTCCTTTGTTGGGAGCATTCCTGAATAGTTCAGTTCTGGAACCCAAATCTGCGCAACCGGGAATTTTTCTTTCGCCGCTCTTAAAGACGCCTGCATTTGTTTAATAGCAGTGTCTTTAGCGTTTTGAGTCCGACTATTAATGCCCAGCGCTAAAATTAAATGCTCTACGTCGTTGGAGACCGGAATTTTATTAATCACGGCCTCCATGTGTCTAAACGTGGCCCCCGGATAACTTTCTATTTGGAGGTCTGGGTTCTTAAAGGGGGGAATCCTGGAGAGATTGGAATCCCCAATAACAAGGCATTTTTTACGGACAGTTAGTTTCCACTCAATCATCTTTCTGGAAGTGTTTATGTGCCTGTTTGGAACACCCTCACTGGAGTCACATGGTGTTGCAGAAGGCACCCTGAGCTCCACGTTAATACGGGCCTGTGTGGCTGTTCTAAGGCTGCCGATTTTGTCTGGGCTTAGGGTCACCCTTTGTGAGCTGCCGTCATTATTCTGTTCGCACTCTCCCTGATCCTCGATAATAACGAGTTCCTCTTCCAATCTAACACAGGGATTGGAACTCGGGTGAGGAGTGCGTTGTGCTTTTGGGGAGGAGGGAGGATCTAGCGTGATATCGGACTGACTGTCCGAATCCTCTTCCCTAAAAGGGGACCAATCGTTTGGTGGATCTGTCATGGTGGAAGTTGTTCTGGAAGATTTTGGTTCTGGTTGGGTGGACAAATCTGGTAGGGAGTGTGCCTCGGCCTCAGCGTGCACAGAGACCTGCACCGCTATGGCACCGCCCGCTGTGTCAGGTGGTAGAGAAGAAGCAGCAAGGACATTTTGCGTCTCTGCTTCCTCTCTCGCTTCCTCCACCTCAGTAGTGGGTGTAGGGATCTTCCATTTGTCACCTATCAGTGTGTGAGCATCCTGTATTGATTTGTATCTCAGTCTTTTACCAATCCCACGTTTTGCCCATAACACAGCAGTGTTAAAGCATTCTTCCCAGCCCTGGGAAGGATAGTGCTGCAGCTTGGCCAGTTCTTCCACCAATGTGTCCTCATAGTGGTTTTTAAGGATCAACATGGTGGTATAGGCCCAGTTTTTAGCATTGCCTTCTATAAGGGCTTGTGTTGTGGGATTTGGCAGAGCTGGTTTAATGACCTCGGATAGATTTTTCTCCATCTTGGTCAATGCAGGAGGTTGTTCATGGCTCACATTATTTTTATGGTGTACCAGTTTAATTATTTTGAACAAGGTACGGGTTTTTGTAACAAAATCTGGGTCATCTGATTGCTTTTGAGCAACATTTTTTTGTCTCTGTTGTGTGCTCGTTTTTTGCTGTTGTGGACGAGTTGTCCATGATTGATTTGTTTTTTGTGGGATCCTTGTGACAGGTCCCCAACGGACCTGAGGTTCAAAAAATTGTGGTCTGAAAGACCGCTGATGTGATGCAGTACGGTAAGTATTTGGTGCCCTCGTGTGGCCTGAAAATTTAACTGCATTTGCATAGAAGAGGGCCCTTTGTTCCTGTGCATGACGTAGGTTCTGGTTATTGCCATATTTAACCACGTCTGCATAAGAGAATGGCCTCTCTCCTTGTGGATGGTGTCCCGTACGGTGGTGAGGACGGTGCATAGCTGTGTTTCGGACAGCACGCCTGCGTCCACGGGTGACAACCATCCAACCATCTCTGTCTGGCAGAATCATATTTTCCGAAAAGCTTTTCTTTTCTATTGCTTTTTAAACAAAATATTTATTTGGGATGTTTTTTGTGTATTGAAATAAAATAAAATACAGAACTGAAATCAAGAATCTTTGTTTTCTTTAATTTTTCAAAAATAATTCTCTCTGAGAATTTGAAAATAAAATCAAGCAGTTGCCTGATTTTAAATAAAAATAATAAAATGTGCTTTTAAAGAAATATTTTCCTGAAAATAAATTCTCTCTGAGAGCTTGAAAATAAACTGAGCAGTTGCCTCAGTTTAAATGAGAAAAATAAAATTAAATAAAACAAAATAGAAATATTCTCAAAATATTTTTTTCAAAAGATTCAAAAGAAAATGGAACAAGCCGTTGCAACGTTTCGGTTCCCTTAGAACCTTCTTCAGGCAGGCTTGTTCAGAGTATTTGCAAAAAATATTCTTTCTTTGAAAATAAAATAGATTCAGGATCAAAATAAAGCTTGAGTGTGTCTCTAATCGAGCTGGAAGAAGTGGGGAAGATTCAGTCCTCTGAGCAGCCTCTTATATAGTGTAAAGAGGCGGGTCCAATTCAAATGAGCCAATGAGAACCATTTCCCAGCTCAATTTCAAAAAGAAATAGTTCTCAGCCAATAGAATACACCTGTATTTCAGTGTATTGAGAAAAGGCATTTTTTGAAATTTGATGAGGATTAATGAATTAAATGAATTATTTAATAATAATTAAATTAATAATTAATGATTTAAAGAATTTTGCATGACCCTAGGTTTTTAACAGGCATGAGGCACGGGCCGGTTAGGGTTGGGGTTAAGGTTAGCGGTTAGGTTTAGGGTTAAGGTTAGGATTAAGGGTTAGGGATAGAAATTGGGGGTTAGGATTTAGGATTAGGGTTAGAAATTAGGGTTAGGGATAGAAATTAGGGTTAAGGTTAGGTTTTAGGTTTAGGGCTAGAAATTAGGGTTAGGGTTAGGATTTAGGGTTAGGATTAGGATTTATGGTTAGGGCTAGAAATTAGAGTTAGGGTTAGAGTTAAGGGTTAAGGTTAGAAATTAGGGTTAGAATTAGGATTTAGGGTTAGGGATAGAAATTAGGGTTAAGGTTAGATTTAGGGTTAGGGATAGAAATTAGGGTTAGGGTTAGGGATGGAAATTAGGGTTAAGGTTAGGTTTTAGAGTTAGGGATAGAAATTAGGGTTAGGGTTGGGGTTAGGTTTTAGGGATAGGATTTAGGGTTAGGGCTAGAAATTAGGATTAGGGTTAGGGATAGAAATTAGGGTTAAGGTTAGGTTTTAGGGTTAGGGTTAGGGATAGAAATTAGGGTTAAGTTTAGGGTTAGGGTTGGGGTTAGGTTTTGGGGTTAGGGTTAGAAGTTAGGGTTAGGTTTTAGGGTTAGGCCTAGAAATTAGGGTTAGGGTTAGGGATAGAAATTAAGGTTAAGGTTAGGTTTTAGGGTTAGGGATAGAAATTAGGGTTAGGTTTAGGGTTAGGGTTGGGTTTAGGTTTTGGGGTTAGGATTAGGATGTAGGGTTATGGTTAGAAATTAGGGTTAGGGATAGAAATTAAGGTTAAGGTTAGGATTAGGTTAAGGTTAGGGATACAATTCAGGGTTAGGGTTAGGTTTTAGAATTAGGGTTAGGTTTAGGTTAAGGTTAGGGCTTAGGGTTAGGGATAGGAATTAGGGTTAGGATTTAGGGTTAGGGATAGAAATTAGGGTTAGGGTTAGGTTTAGAGTCAGAGGAAGGTGCTAACCTGTTTGCACAGGCCATCAATGCCCCCTAAGAATATTTTATTCACCTCTCATTGAGGCCTTGGGGATAAGCAGTACTTAATTTCTGAATCCAAATTCTCTCTGCTCTTTTCCTCAGGGGTACAGACCATTGTGGGTTTGCCTGTAGGACCATGACCCTGAGAGCTTCCCATCCATGCTCCCGGAAGTGATTGACCAGGTGAGTATCCATTTGTTTTCCTTTTAATATGTTGTGTTTGTGTTGTGTCATCCTGATCAAGATGGTGTTGCCCGTCTCTCCAACATATTGGGCTCCACATTGATTACAGGAAATGAGGTAGACACAATTTTTGCTGTGCACTGTACTTGAGCGATGAGTGGTGAAGACTTCCTTGGTAAATTTGTTTTGAATGTGTTGTTTTTGTTCCATGTATTGTCCCTGATGTTTAGGTTTTCCCTGCTGGAGAGGATTGAGTTTGGCCCTGACCAAATAGTCTTGCAGGTTTTTGCTTTTCCTGAAAGCTGCAATGACTTTGTGGTCTCTGAATCTTGGTGTTTGTCCCAATATTTGCATAAAATTGGACCTTATCTCCCTGATGAGCTTCACAGAGACAGAGGAATATGTCAGGACGAGCGGCACGCTGGTGCCTTCCGCCCGGGTTCCTATTGTGAGGTAGGATTTAAAAATCCTCCTCAAAAAGGACCTTTTATAACCTCTGTTCCTGAGTGCTCTAAAGAGGATTCGTGTCGCTTCCATGAAGTCCCGTTCTCGGGTACATATGCGACGAAACCTCAGGAGTTGTGATTTCACCAGGCCAGAGTAAGTGTGTTTAGGGTGAAAGCTCTCCTTGTGCAGTAGAGCGTGTGTGTCTGTTTCCTTAAAAAATACCTTGATGTCCAATTTGTGTGTGGAACTGAAATCCGGGCCTTTGTATGTCGTGGTGTCCAAAAAATCCACCGAGAGCTGACTAATGGAGGATTTCAGTTTTATGGATGGGTTATGGTTGTTAAGTGTTGTCAGAAATTCTTCAAACTCCCTCTCTGTGTGTGTCCAAACTCCCCATATATCATCAAGATATCTAAAATAATAAAGAGGCCGTTTATGGCACCGGGATAGGGCCGAGGTCTCCCATTCTGCCATAAATATGTTGGCGTAGGCCGGAGCAAACTTCTTCCCCATCGCTGTTCCCTTAATCTGAAGGAAGAATTCCCCATTGAACTCAAAGTCGTTCCTTTTTAGATTTATTTCTAACAACTGGATGAGTTCTTTATCAGGCCTGGATTTGTCCGGGTATTTTTGAAAAATATTTTTTACGGCCTGTATTCCTTCCTGGATGTCGATATTTGTGTAAAGGCTGTCAATGTCCATAGTGAACAGGACAGCCTCTTGGGGAATTTCAAGTGCTTTAACTTTTTGAATAAAGTCATATGTGTCTTTTAAATAGCTAGGGTGGCTCGTGGAAAGGGGATTTAAATAAAAGTCCAGGAATTCGGCCGTATAGTACGTTTCGCTTCCGCAATCCGATACTATAGGCCTTCCTGGAGGAATTTCGTGGGGTTTGCTCCATTTGGCCGGATCTTTATGTATTTTAGGGAGCATGTAGAATCTCCTGCTCCTGGGCTCTGTGTCCCCCAAGAGATAGGACTTCTGTTTGGCATTTATGTGCTTTTTTGTATACAGGATCTGAACTATTTCTTTGACTAGGGGTACGGTGTCTGGATAAATGGGTTTGTCTAATTTTTTATAATAAGTTCTATCCTGTAATTGTCTGTACCCTTCCCATAGATATTGCTCACGGTCCATAATAACCGTTGCACTGCCCTTGTCAGCTGGTTTGATGATAATGTTTTGGTTATTTTTTAGTTCTTCCAGAGCACTGATTTCCTCAGGAGTGAGGTTAAGTTGTTCCCAATATGGTCTGCAGTGTCTCTTGAAGGATCTAAGGTCTGTATCAAACAATGTGAGAAGTTCAGTGGGCAGTTTATCCATGGGTGGGACCCAGTCCGATTTAGGTGTGAAAGGTGGGGGAGTTTGATCCGTGTCATTTTGAAAATAAGATGCCAATTTTAGTCTTCGGTGGTATTGTTGCAGATCATACCGCATTTGCCTCCCGCTATATTGTCTGTTAATTTTCCATGCTGGAATAAAAGTTAGGCCTCTATTAAGCAGGCTGAATTGTGGTCGAGTGATCTTGGCTTTTTTGGCCAAAACAACCACATTTTTGTTCCCCTCCTGTGCATGCAGGCTTATGGGGAGATTTAATTTAAATGTTGAAGCCAATGCTCCAGCATTTTTCTGGCTGTATTAACTGTCCAGTGAATATTGTCACTTTCAGTGTGGAATTCTGATCTGGGTAGGGCCGGAATATGATTTAGGTTGGCAGTGATGTAACCACTCAGGAGGTTTAGTTGTGTTTGCTCCTTTGTTGGGAGCATTCCTGAATAGTTCAGTTCTGGAACCCAAATCTGCGCAACCGGGAATTTTTCTTTCGCCGCTCTTAAAGACGCCTGCATTTGTTTAATAGCAGTGTCTTTAGCGTTTTGAGTCCGACTATTAATGCCCAGCGCTAAAATTAAATGCTCTACGTCGTTGGAGACCGGAATTTTATTAATCACGGCCTCCATGTGTCTAAACGTGGCCCCCGGATAACTTTCTATTTGGAGGTCTGGGTTCTTAAAGGGGGGAATCCTGGAGAGATTGGAATCCCCAATAACAAGGCATTTTTTACGGACAGTTAGTTTCCACTCAATCATCTTTCTGGAAGTGTTTATGTGCCTGTTTGGAACACCCTCACTGGAGTCACATGGTGTTGCAGAAGGCACCCTGAGCTCCACGTTAATACGGGCCTGTGTGGCTGTTCTAAGGCTGCCGATTTTGTCTGGGCTTAGGGTCACCCTTTGTGAGCTGCCGTCATTATTCTGTTCGCACTCTCCCTGATCCTCGATAATAACGAGTTCCTCTTCCAATCTAACACAGGGATTGGAACTCGGGTGAGGAGTGCGTTGTGCTTTTGGGGAGGAGGGAGGATCTAGCGTGATATCGGACTGACTGTCCGAATCCTCTTCCCTAAAAGGGGACCAATCGTTTGGTGGATCTGTCATGGTGGAAGTTGTTCTGGAAGATTTTGGTTCTGGTTGGGTGGACAAATCTGGTAGGGAGTGTGCCTCGGCCTCAGCGTGCACAGAGACCTGCACCGCTATGGCACCGCCCGCTGTGTCAGGTGGTAGAGAAGAAGCAGCAAGGACATTTTGCGTCTCTGCTTCCTCTCTCGCTTCCTCCACCTCAGTAGTGGGTGTAGGGATCTTCCATTTGTCACCTATCAGTGTGTGAGCATCCTGTATTGATTTGTATCTCAGTCTTTTACCAATCCCACGTTTTGCCCATAACACAGCAGTGTTAAAGCATTCTTCCCAGCCCTGGGAAGGATAGTGCTGCAGCTTGGCCAGTTCTTCCACCAATGTGTCCTCATAGTGGTTTTTAAGGATCAACATGGTGGTATAGGCCCAGTTTTTAGCATTGCCTTCTATAAGGGCTTGTGTTGTGGGATTTGGCAGAGCTGGTTTAATGACCTCGGATAGATTTTTCTCCATCTTGGTCAATGCAGGAGGTTGTTCATGGCTCACATTATTTTTATGGTGTACCAGTTTAATTATTTTGAACAAGGTACGGGTTTTTGTAACAAAATCTGGGTCATCTGATTGCTTTTGAGCAACATTTTTTTGTCTCTGTTGTGTGCTCGTTTTTTGCTGTTGTGGACGAGTTGTCCATGATTGATTTGTTTTTTGTGGGATCCTTGTGACAGGTCCCCAACGGACCTGAGGTTCAAAAAATTGTGGTCTGAAAGACCGCTGATGTGATGCAGTACGGTAAGTATTTGGTGCCCTCGTGTGGCCTGAAAATTTAACTGCATTTGCATAGAAGAGGGCCCTTTGTTCCTGTGCATGACGTAGGTTCTGGTTATTGCCATATTTAACCACGTCTGCATAAGAGAATGGCCTCTCTCCTTGTGGATGGTGTCCCGTACGGTGGTGAGGACGGTGCATAGCTGTGTTTCGGACAGCACGCCTGCGTCCACGGGTGACAACCATCCAACCATCTCTGTCTGGCAGAATCATATTTTCCGAAAAGCTTTTCTTTTCTATTGCTTTTTAAACAAAATATTTATTTGGGATGTTTTTTGTGTATTGAAATAAAATAAAATACAGAACTGAAATCAAGAATCTTTGTTTTCTTTAATTTTTCAAAAATAATTCTCTCTGAGAATTTGAAAATAAAATCAAGCAGTTGCCTGATTTTAAATAAAAATAATAAAATGTGCTTTTAAAGAAATATTTTCCTGAAAATAAATTCTCTCTGAGAGCTTGAAAATAAACTGAGCAGTTGCCTCAGTTTAAATGAGAAAAATAAAATTAAATAAAACAAAATAGAAATATTCTCAAAATATTTTTTTCAAAAGATTCAAAAGAAAATGGAACAAGCCGTTGCAACGTTTCGGTTCCCTTAGAACCTTCTTCAGGCAGGCTTGTTCAGAGTATTTGCAAAAAATATTCTTTCTTTGAAAATAAAATAGATTCAGGATCAAAATAAAGCTTGAGTGTGTCTCTAATCGAGCTGGAAGAAGTGGGGAAGATTCAGTCCTCTGAGCAGCCTCTTATATAGTGTAAAGAGGCGGGTCCAATTCAAATGAGCCAATGAGAACCATTTCCCAGCTCAATTTCAAAAAGAAATAGTTCTCAGCCAATAGAATACACCTGTATTTCAGTGTATTGAGAAAAGGCATTTTTTGAAATTTGATGAGGATTAATGAATTAAATGAATTATTTAATAATAATTAAATTAATAATTAATGATTTAAAGAATTTTGCATGACCCTAGGTTTTTAACAGGCATGAGGCACGGGCCGGTTAGGGTTGGGGTTAAGGTTAGCGGTTAGGTTTAGGGTTAAGGTTAGGATTAAGGGTTAGGGATAGAAATTGGGGGTTAGGATTTAGGATTAGGGTTAGAAATTAGGGTTAGGGATAGAAATTAGGGTTAAGGTTAGGTTTTAGGTTTAGGGCTAGAAATTAGGGTTAGGGTTAGGATTTAGGGTTAGGATTAGGATTTATGGTTAGGGCTAGAAATTAGAGTTAGGGTTAGAGTTAAGGGTTAAGGTTAGAAATTAGGGTTAGAATTAGGATTTAGGGTTAGGGATAGAAATTAGGGTTAAGGTTAGATTTAGGGTTAGGGATAGAAATTAGGGTTAGGGTTAGGGATGGAAATTAGGGTTAAGGTTAGGTTTTAGAGTTAGGGATAGAAATTAGGGTTAGGGTTGGGGTTAGGTTTTAGGGATAGGATTTAGGGTTAGGGCTAGAAATTAGGATTAGGGTTAGGGATAGAAATTAGGGTTAAGGTTAGGTTTTAGGGTTAGGGTTAGGGATAGAAATTAGGGTTAAGTTTAGGGTTAGGGTTGGGGTTAGGTTTTGGGGTTAGGGTTAGAAGTTAGGGTTAGGTTTTAGGGTTAGGCCTAGAAATTAGGGTTAGGGTTAGGGATAGAAATTAAGGTTAAGGTTAGGTTTTAGGGTTAGGGATAGAAATTAGGGTTAGGTTTAGGGTTAGGGTTGGGTTTAGGTTTTGGGGTTAGGATTAGGATGTAGGGTTATGGTTAGAAATTAGGGTTAGGGATAGAAATTAAGGTTAAGGTTAGGATTAGGTTAAGGTTAGGGATACAATTCAGGGTTAGGGTTAGGTTTTAGAATTAGGGTTAGGTTTAGGTTAAGGTTAGGGCTTAGGGTTAGGGATAGGAATTAGGGTTAGGATTTAGGGTTAGGGATAGAAATTAGGGTTAGGGTTAGGTTTAGAGTCAGAGGAAGGTGCTAACCTGTTTGCACAGGCCATCAATGCCCCCTAAGAATATTTTATTCACCTCTCATTGAGGCCTTGGGGATAAGCAGTACTTAATTTCTGAATCCAAATTCTCTCTGCTCTTTTCCTCAGGGGTACAGACCATTGTGGGTTTGCCTGTAGGACCATGACCCTGAGAGCTTCCCATCCATGCTCCCGGAAGTGATTGACCAGGTGAGTATCCATTTGTTTTCCTTTTAATATGTTGTGTTTGTGTTGTGTCATCCTGATCAAGATGGTGTTGCCCGTCTCTCCAACATATTGGGCTCCACATTGATTACAGGAAATGAGGTAGACACAATTTTTGCTGTGCACTGTACTTGAGCGATGAGTGGTGAAGACTTCCTTGGTAAATTTGTTTTGAATGTGTTGTTTTTGTTCCATGTATTGTCCCTGATGTTTAGGTTTTCCCTGCTGGAGAGGATTGAGTTTGGCCCTGACCAAATAGTCTTGCAGGTTTTTGCTTTTCCTGAAAGCTGCAATGACTTTGTGGTCTCTGAATCTTGGTGTTTGTCCCAATATTTGCATAAAATTGGACCTTATCTCCCTGATGAGCTTCACAGAGACAGAGGAATATGTCAGGACGAGCGGCACGCTGGTGCCTTCCGCCCGGGTTCCTATTGTGAGGTAGGATTTAAAAATCCTCCTCAAAAAGGACCTTTTATAACCTCTGTTCCTGAGTGCTCTAAAGAGGATTCGTGTCGCTTCCATGAAGTCCCGTTCTCGGGTACATATGCGACGAAACCTCAGGAGTTGTGATTTCACCAGGCCAGAGTAAGTGTGTTTAGGGTGAAAGCTCTCCTTGTGCAGTAGAGCGTGTGTGTCTGTTTCCTTAAAAAATACCTTGATGTCCAATTTGTGTGTGGAACTGAAATCCGGGCCTTTGTATGTCGTGGTGTCCAAAAAATCCACCGAGAGCTGACTAATGGAGGATTTCAGTTTTATGGATGGGTTATGGTTGTTAAGTGTTGTCAGAAATTCTTCAAACTCCCTCTCTGTGTGTGTCCAAACTCCCCATATATCATCAAGATATCTAAAATAATAAAGAGGCCGTTTATGGCACCGGGATAGGGCCGAGGTCTCCCATTCTGCCATAAATATGTTGGCGTAGGCCGGAGCAAACTTCTTCCCCATCGCTGTTCCCTTAATCTGAAGGAAGAATTCCCCATTGAACTCAAAGTCGTTCCTTTTTAGATTTATTTCTAACAACTGGATGAGTTCTTTATCAGGCCTGGATTTGTCCGGGTATTTTTGAAAAATATTTTTTACGGCCTGTATTCCTTCCTGGATGTCGATATTTGTGTAAAGGCTGTCAATGTCCATAGTGAACAGGACAGCCTCTTGGGGAATTTCAAGTGCTTTAACTTTTTGAATAAAGTCATATGTGTCTTTTAAATAGCTAGGGTGGCTCGTGGAAAGGGGATTTAAATAAAAGTCCAGGAATTCGGCCGTATAGTACGTTTCGCTTCCGCAATCCGATACTATAGGCCTTCCTGGAGGAATTTCGTGGGGTTTGCTCCATTTGGCCGGATCTTTATGTATTTTAGGGAGCATGTAGAATCTCCTGCTCCTGGGCTCTGTGTCCCCCAAGAGATAGGACTTCTGTTTGGCATTTATGTGCTTTTTTGTATACAGGATCTGAACTATTTCTTTGACTAGGGGTACGGTGTCTGGATAAATGGGTTTGTCTAATTTTTTATAATAAGTTCTATCCTGTAATTGTCTGTACCCTTCCCATAGATATTGCTCACGGTCCATAATAACCGTTGCACTGCCCTTGTCAGCTGGTTTGATGATAATGTTTTGGTTATTTTTTAGTTCTTCCAGAGCACTGATTTCCTCAGGAGTGAGGTTAAGTTGTTCCCAATATGGTCTGCAGTGTCTCTTGAAGGATCTAAGGTCTGTATCAAACAATGTGAGAAGTTCAGTGGGCAGTTTATCCATGGGTGGGACCCAGTCCGATTTAGGTGTGAAAGGTGGGGGAGTTTGATCCGTGTCATTTTGAAAATAAGATGCCAATTTTAGTCTTCGGTGGTATTGTTGCAGATCATACCGCATTTGCCTCCCGCTATATTGTCTGTTAATTTTCCATGCTGGAATAAAAGTTAGGCCTCTATTAAGCAGGCTGAATTGTGGTCGAGTGATCTTGGCTTTTTTGGCCAAAACAACCACATTTTTGTTCCCCTCCTGTGCATGCAGGCTTATGGGGAGATTTAATTTAAATGTTGAAGCCAATGCTCCAGCATTTTTCTGGCTGTATTAACTGTCCAGTGAATATTGTCACTTTCAGTGTGGAATTCTGATCTGGGTAGGGCCGGAATATGATTTAGGTTGGCAGTGATGTAACCACTCAGGAGGTTTAGTTGTGTTTGCTCCTTTGTTGGGAGCATTCCTGAATAGTTCAGTTCTGGAACCCAAATCTGCGCAACCGGGAATTTTTCTTTCGCCGCTCTTAAAGACGCCTGCATTTGTTTAATAGCAGTGTCTTTAGCGTTTTGAGTCCGACTATTAATGCCCAGCGCTAAAATTAAATGCTCTACGTCGTTGGAGACCGGAATTTTATTAATCACGGCCTCCATGTGTCTAAACGTGGCCCCCGGATAACTTTCTATTTGGAGGTCTGGGTTCTTAAAGGGGGGAATCCTGGAGAGATTGGAATCCCCAATAACAAGGCATTTTTTACGGACAGTTAGTTTCCACTCAATCATCTTTCTGGAAGTGTTTATGTGCCTGTTTGGAACACCCTCACTGGAGTCACATGGTGTTGCAGAAGGCACCCTGAGCTCCACGTTAATACGGGCCTGTGTGGCTGTTCTAAGGCTGCCGATTTTGTCTGGGCTTAGGGTCACCCTTTGTGAGCTGCCGTCATTATTCTGTTCGCACTCTCCCTGATCCTCGATAATAACGAGTTCCTCTTCCAATCTAACACAGGGATTGGAACTCGGGTGAGGAGTGCGTTGTGCTTTTGGGGAGGAGGGAGGATCTAGCGTGATATCGGACTGACTGTCCGAATCCTCTTCCCTAAAAGGGGACCAATCGTTTGGTGGATCTGTCATGGTGGAAGTTGTTCTGGAAGATTTTGGTTCTGGTTGGGTGGACAAATCTGGTAGGGAGTGTGCCTCGGCCTCAGCGTGCACAGAGACCTGCACCGCTATGGCACCGCCCGCTGTGTCAGGTGGTAGAGAAGAAGCAGCAAGGACATTTTGCGTCTCTGCTTCCTCTCTCGCTTCCTCCACCTCAGTAGTGGGTGTAGGGATCTTCCATTTGTCACCTATCAGTGTGTGAGCATCCTGTATTGATTTGTATCTCAGTCTTTTACCAATCCCACGTTTTGCCCATAACACAGCAGTGTTAAAGCATTCTTCCCAGCCCTGGGAAGGATAGTGCTGCAGCTTGGCCAGTTCTTCCACCAATGTGTCCTCATAGTGGTTTTTAAGGATCAACATGGTGGTATAGGCCCAGTTTTTAGCATTGCCTTCTATAAGGGCTTGTGTTGTGGGATTTGGCAGAGCTGGTTTAATGACCTCGGATAGATTTTTCTCCATCTTGGTCAATGCAGGAGGTTGTTCATGGCTCACATTATTTTTATGGTGTACCAGTTTAATTATTTTGAACAAGGTACGGGTTTTTGTAACAAAATCTGGGTCATCTGATTGCTTTTGAGCAACATTTTTTTGTCTCTGTTGTGTGCTCGTTTTTTGCTGTTGTGGACGAGTTGTCCATGATTGATTTGTTTTTTGTGGGATCCTTGTGACAGGTCCCCAACGGACCTGAGGTTCAAAAAATTGTGGTCTGAAAGACCGCTGATGTGATGCAGTACGGTAAGTATTTGGTGCCCTCGTGTGGCCTGAAAATTTAACTGCATTTGCATAGAAGAGGGCCCTTTGTTCCTGTGCATGACGTAGGTTCTGGTTATTGCCATATTTAACCACGTCTGCATAAGAGAATGGCCTCTCTCCTTGTGGATGGTGTCCCGTACGGTGGTGAGGACGGTGCATAGCTGTGTTTCGGACAGCACGCCTGCGTCCACGGGTGACAACCATCCAACCATCTCTGTCTGGCAGAATCATATTTTCCGAAAAGCTTTTCTTTTCTATTGCTTTTTAAACAAAATATTTATTTGGGATGTTTTTTGTGTATTGAAATAAAATAAAATACAGAACTGAAATCAAGAATCTTTGTTTTCTTTAATTTTTCAAAAATAATTCTCTCTGAGAATTTGAAAATAAAATCAAGCAGTTGCCTGATTTTAAATAAAAATAATAAAATGTGCTTTTAAAGAAATATTTTCCTGAAAATAAATTCTCTCTGAGAGCTTGAAAATAAACTGAGCAGTTGCCTCAGTTTAAATGAGAAAAATAAAATTAAATAAAACAAAATAGAAATATTCTCAAAATATTTTTTTCAAAAGATTCAAAAGAAAATGGAACAAGCCGTTGCAACGTTTCGGTTCCCTTAGAACCTTCTTCAGGCAGGCTTGTTCAGAGTATTTGCAAAAAATATTCTTTCTTTGAAAATAAAATAGATTCAGGATCAAAATAAAGCTTGAGTGTGTCTCTAATCGAGCTGGAAGAAGTGGGGAAGATTCAGTCCTCTGAGCAGCCTCTTATATAGTGTAAAGAGGCGGGTCCAATTCAAATGAGCCAATGAGAACCATTTCCCAGCTCAATTTCAAAAAGAAATAGTTCTCAGCCAATAGAATACACCTGTATTTCAGTGTATTGAGAAAAGGCATTTTTTGAAATTTGATGAGGATTAATGAATTAAATGAATTATTTAATAATAATTAAATTAATAATTAATGATTTAAAGAATTTTGCATGACCCTAGGTTTTTAACAGGCATGAGGCACGGGCCGGTTAGGGTTGGGGTTAAGGTTAGCGGTTAGGTTTAGGGTTAAGGTTAGGGTTAGGGTTAGGGTTAGGGTTAAGGTTAGCGGTTAGGTTTAGGGTTAAGGTTAGGATTAAGGGTTAGGGATAGAAATTGGGGGTTAGGATTTAGGATTAGGGTTAGAAATTAGGGTTAGGGATAGAAATTAGGGTTAAGGTTAGGTTTTAGGTTTAGGGCTAGAAATTAGGGTTAGGGTTAGGATTTAGGGTTAGGATTAGGATTTATGGTTAGGGCTAGAAATTAGAGTTAGGGTTAGGGTTAGGGTTAGGGTTAGGGTTAGGGTTGGGGTTGGGGTTAGGGTTAGGGTTGGGGTTGGGGTTGGGGTTGGGGTTAGGGGTTAGGGTTAGGGTTTAGGGTTAGGGTTAGGGTTAGGGTTAGGGGTAGGGGTAGGGTTAGGGGTTAGGGTTAGGGTTAGGGTTAGGGTTAGGGGTTAGGGGTTAGGGTTAGGGTTAGGGTTAGGGTTAGAGGGTTAGAGGGTTAGAGGGTTAGGGTTAGGGTTAGGGTTAGGGTTAGGTTAGGGGAAATAGACGCAGCTCCAGGAACCATGTCAAAATCCGAGTGGGGATTAGGGTTGGGTTTAGGGTTAGGGTTAGGGGTTAGGGTTAGGGTTAGGGTGGGGTTGGGGTTAGGGTTAGGGAGGGGTTGGGGTTAGGGTTAGGGAGGGGTTGGGGTTAGGGTTAGGGTTAGGGAGGGGTAAGGAAACTCAGATATAGACAAGCCCGGAGCCCACGTTGTGCACTGGCCTACTCCAAGTCACTAAGCACTCACATCTCCTCCGCCGCCGGTGACAAGTGGCAGGAAAATTGCCCTTAAACGAACGTTTCGGTTAATATAAACCTTCATCAGGCATAGACTTACCATTTTCTCTTCCTTTTTCCATTTTCCAAACTGGCTGCACATTTTTCCATGTTGGCTTTAATCCTTTTTCACGAGATGCTCTGTTTTCCAGGTGATTGGGTCTTTGCTAATTAGCGCTTAGCCCATTAGCTTCCTTTCTCAGTTTTTTCTTCTTCTCTTTCCTTCCATTTTCTTTTCCTTTTTCCATTTTCCAAACTGGCTTTGCATTTTTCCATGTTGGCTTTAATCCTTTTTCACGAGATGCTCTGTTTTCCAGGTGATTGGGTCTTTGATATTTAGCACTTAGCCCATTAGCTTCCTTTCTCAGTTTTTTCTTCTTCTCTTTCCCTCCTTTGTCCAGGCAGTGGATAAAGACAGAATTTGTCAAATGGCACCCCCAAATGGCACTGGTTAAAATTGCACCCCCCAAAAAAAGTGTTAATTAAACATTCAGTTTTGTTTAGATTATTTTTCAAAAAATGGCCACTCATGTCCTGAAATTTGGACTATTGGCACCCCCACTGCTCGAAAACATTGGCACCCCCATACTCAGTGCTGTTCCAAACGCTCTCATCAGGTAAGTTATTCAGTTTCATGCGTCATTGTTTGTTTGTATCTTGTTTTTGTTGGTCCATAATCAGGCTTAGCCTCTCCATTTTCTTTTCCTTTTTCCATTTTCTTTTCCTTTTTCCAAGCTGGCTTTACTTATCCCCATTCTGGCTTTAAACATCCTCCCAGCTGCTCTGTTTTCCAAGTGAGTGGGCCTCTGCTATTTAGCACTTAGCCCACCAGCTTCCCATCTAAGTACTTTCGTTATTCTCTTTCCCCCCACTTCTCAGGCGGCAATATCTTTTCCTTTTTCCCAAACTGGCCTTACCTTTCCCGAAAGCTGGCTTTAAATCTTCCTTCAAGCTACTCTGTTTGCCAAGTAATTGGGCCTCTGCTATTTAGTGCTTAGCCATCCGGCCTTCTTGCACAGTTTTACACTCTGCTATTTAGTGCTTAGCCATCCGGCCTTCTTGCACAGTTTTACAAATTTTTTATAAACTGGCACCCCCAAATGGCACTGGTTTAACTGGCACCCCCAAAAAACACAGTGCTCATCGAACATTCCATTGTCTATAAGTATTTCTGCTATTTAGTGCTTAGCCATCCGGCCTTCTAGCACAGTTTTACATTATGCTATTTAGTGCTTAGCCATCCGGCCTTCCTGCACAGTTTTACAAATTTTTTATAAACTGGCACCCCCAAATGGCACTGGTTTAACTGGCACCCCCAAAAAACACAGTGCTCATCGAACATTCCATTGTTTATAAGTATTTCTGCTATTTAGTGCTTAGCCATCCGGCCTTCTAGCATGGTTTTACATTATGCTATTTAGTGCTTAGCCATCCGGCCTTCTTGCACAGTTTTACACATTTCTTATATAAGCTGGCACCCCCAAATGGCACTGGTTTAACTGGCACCCCCAAAAAACACAGTGCTCATCGAACATTCCATTCTCTATGTGTTTTTCAAAATTGGCCACTCAGGGTTAGGGTTAGGGTTAGGGTTAGGGTTAGGGTTAGGGTTTAGGGTTTAGGGGTTAGGGTTAGGGTTAGGGTTAGGGTTAGGGTTAGGGTTAGGTTAGGGGAAATAGACGCAGCTCCAGGAACCATGTCAAAATCCGAGTGGGGATTAGGGTTGGGTTTAGGGTTAGGGTTAGGGGTTAGGGTTAGGGTTAGGGTGGGGTTGGGGTTAGGGTTAGGGAGGGGTTGGGGTTAGGGTTAGGGAGGGGTTGGGGTTAGGGTTAGGGTTAGGGAGGGGTAAGGAAACTCAGATATAGACAAGCCCGGAGCCCACGTTGTGCACTGGCCTACTCCAAGTCACTAAGCACTCACATCTCCTCCGCCGCCGGTGACAAGTGGCAGGAAAATTGCCCTTAAACGAACGTTTCGGTTAATATAAACCTAGGGTTAGGGTTAGGGTTAGGGTTAGGGTTAGGGTTTAGGGTTAGGGTTAGGGTTAGGGTTAGGGTTAGGGGTTAGGGGTTAGGGTTAGGGTTAGGGTTAGGGTTTAGGGTTAGGGTTAGGGTTAGGGTTAGGGGTTAGGGGTTAGGGTTAGGGTTAGGGTTAGGGTTAGGGGTTAGGGTTAGGGTTAGGGTTAGGGTTAGGGTTTAGGGTTAGGGTTAGGGTTAGGGTTAGGGTTAGGGTTGGGGTTGGGGTTGGGGTTAGGGTTAGGGTTAGGGTTAGGTTAGGGTTGGGTTTAAGGTTAGCGGTTAGGTTTAGGGTTAAGGTTAGGGTTAGGGTTAGGGTTAGGGTTAGCGGTTAGGTTTAGGGTTAAGGTTAGGATTAAGGGTTAGGGATAGAAATTGGGGGTTAGGATTTAGGATTAGGGTTAGAAATTAGGGTTAGGGATAGAAATTAGGGTTAAGGTTAGGTTTTAGGTTTAGGGCTAGAAATTAGGGTTAGGGTTAGGATTTAGGGTTAGGATTAGGATTTATGGTTAGGGCTAGAAATTAGAGTTAGGGTTAGAGTTAAGGGTTAAGGTTAGGTTTTAGGGTTAGGGTTAGAAATTAGGGTTAGGATTAGGATTTAGGGTTAGGGATAGAAATTAGGGTTAAGGTTAGATTTAGGGTTAGGGATAGAAATTAGGGTTAGGGTTAGGGATGGAAATTAGGGTTAAGGTTAGGTTTTAGAGTTAGGGATAGAAATTAGGGTTAGGGTTGGGGTTAGGTTTTAGGGATAGGATTTAGGGTTAGGGCTAGAAATTAGGATTAGGGTTAGGGATAGAAATTAGGGTTAAGGTTAGGTTTTAGGGTTAGGGTTAGGGATAGAAATTAAGGTTAAGTTTAGGGTTAGGGTTGGGGTTAGGTTTTGGGGTTAGGGTTAGAAGTTAGGGTTAGGTTTTAGGGTTAGGCCTAGAAATTAGGGTTAGGGTTAGGGATAGAAATAAAGGTTAAGGTTAGGTTTTAGGGTTAGGGATAGAAATTAGGGTTAGGGTTAGGGTTGGGTTTAGGTTTTGGGGTTAGGATGTAGGGTTATGGTTAGAAATTAGGGTTAGGGATAGAAATTAGGGTTAAGGTTAGGATTAGGTTAAGGTTAGGGTTGTGGTTAGGGATACAGGGTTAGGGTTAGGGTTAGGGTTAGGGTTAAGGGTTAGGGTTAGGGTTAGGGATAGAAATTAGGGTTAAGGTTAGGTTTTAAAGTAAGGGATAGAAATTAGGGTTAGGGTTGGGGTTAGGTTTTAGGGATAGGACTTAGGGTTAGGGCTAGAAATTAGGATTAGGGTTAGGGATAGAAATTAGGGTTAAGGTTAGGTTTTAGGGTTAGGGTTAGGGACAGAAATTAGGGTTAAGGTTAGGTTTTAGGGTTAGGGTTAGGGATAGAAATTAGGGTTAAGTTCAGGGTTAGGGTTGGGGTTAGGTTTTGGGGTTAGGGTTAGAAGTTAGGGTTAGGTTTTAGGGTTAGGCCTAGAAATTAGGGTTAGGGTTAGGGATAGAAATAAAGGTTAAGGTTAGGTTTTAGGGTTAGGGATAGAAATTAGGGTTAGGTTTAGGGTTAGGGTTGGGTTTAGGTTTTGGGGTTAGGATTAGGATGTAGGGTTATGGTAAGAAATTAGGGTTAGGGATAGAAATTAGGGTTAAGGTTAGGATTAGGTTAAGGTTAGGGTTAGGGTTGTGGTTAGGGATACAATTCAGGGTTAGGGTTAGGTTTTAGAATTAGGGTTAGGTTTAGGTTTAGGTTAAGGTTAGGGCTTAGGGTTAGGGATAGGAATTAGGGTTAGGATTTAGGGTTAGGGATAGAAATTAGGGTTAGGGTTAGGTTTAGAGTCAGAGGAAGGTGCTAACCTGTTTGCACAGGCCATCAATGCCCCCTAAGAATATTTTATTCACCTCTCATTGAGGCCTTGGGGATAAGCAGTACTTAATTTCTGAATCCAAATTCTCTCTGCTCTTTTCCTCAGGGGTACAGACCATTGTGGGTTTGCCTGTAGGACCATGACCCTGAGAGCTTCCCATCCATGCTCCCGGAAGTGATTGACCAGGTGAGTATCCATTTGTTTTCCTTTTAATATGTTGTGTTTGTGTTGTGTCATCCTGATCAAGATGGTGTTGCCCGTCTCTCCAACATATTGGGCTCCACATTGATTACAGGAAATGAGGTAGACACAATTTTTGCTGTGCACTGTACTTGAGCGATGAGTGGTGAAGACTTCCTTGGTAAATTTGTTTTGAATGTGTTGTTTTTGTTCCATGTATTGTCCCTGATGTTTAGGTTTTCCCTGCTGGAGAGGATTGAGTTTGGCCCTGACCAAATAGTCTTGCAGGTTTTTGCTTTTCCTGAAAGCTGCAATGACTTTGTGGTCTCTGAATCTTGGTGTTTGTCCCAATATTTGCATAAAATTGGACCTTATCTCCCTGATGAGCTTCACAGAGACAGAGGAATATGTCAGGACGAGCGGCACGCTGGTGCCTTCCGCCCGGGTTCCTATTGTGAGGTAGGATTTAAAAATCCTCCTCAAAAAGGACCTTTTATAACCTCTGTTCCTGAGTGCTCTAAAGAGGATTCGTGTCGCTTCCATGAAGTCCCGTTCTCGGGTACATATGCGACGAAACCTCAGGAGTTGTGATTTCACCAGGCCAGAGTAAGTGTGTTTAGGGTGAAAGCTCTCCTTGTGCAGTAGAGCGTGTGTGTCTGTTTCCTTAAAAAATACCTTGATGTCCAATTTGTGTGTGGAACTGAAATCCGGGCCTTTGTATGTCGTGGTGTCCAAAAAATCCACCGAGAGCTGACTAATGGAGGATTTCAGTTTTATGGATGGGTTATGGTTGTTAAGTGTTGTCAGAAATTCTTCAAACTCCCTCTCTGTGTGTGTCCAAACTCCCCATATATCATCAAGATATCTAAAATAATAAAGAGGCCGTTTATGGCACCGGGATAGGGCCGAGGTCTCCCATTCTGCCATAAATATGTTGGCGTAGGCCGGAGCAAACTTCTTCCCCATCGCTGTTCCCTTAATCTGAAGGAAGAATTCCCCATTGAACTCAAAGTCGTTCCTTTTTAGATTTATTTCTAACAACTGGATGAGTTCTTTATCAGGCCTGGATTTGTCCGGGTATTTTTGAAAAATATTTTTTACGGCCTGTATTCCTTCCTGGATGTCGATATTTGTGTAAAGGCTGTCAATGTCCATAGTGAACAGGACAGCCTCTTGGGGAATTTCAAGTGCTTTAACTTTTTGAATAAAGTCATATGTGTCTTTTAAATAGCTAGGGTGGCTCGTGGAAAGGGGATTTAAATAAAAGTCCAGGAATTCGGCCGTATAGTACGTTTCGCTTCCGCAATCCGACACTATAGGCCTTCCTGGAGGAATTTCGTGGGGTTTGCTCCATTTGGCCGGATCTTTATGTATTTTAGGGAGCATGTAGAATCTCCTGCTCCTGGGCTCTGTGTCCCCCAAGAGATAGGACTTCTGTTTGGCATTTATGTGCTTTTTTGTATACAGGATCTGAACTATTTCTTTGACTAGGGGTACGGTGTCTGGATAAATGGGTTTGTCTAATTTTTTATAATAAGTTCTATCCTGTAATTGTCTGTACCCTTCCCATAGATATTGCTCACGGTCCATAATAACCGTTGCACTGCCCTTGTCAGCTGGTTTGATGATAATGTTTTGGTTATTTTTTAGTTCTTCCAGAGCACTGATTTCCTCAGGAGTGAGGTTAAGTTGTTCCCAATATGGTCTGCAGTGTCTCTTGAAGGATCTAAGGTCTGTATCAAACAATGTGAGAAGTTCAGTGGGCAGTTTATCCATGGGTGGGACCCAGTCCGATTTAGGTGTGAAAGGTGGGGGAGTTTGATCCGTGTCATTTTGAAAATAAGATGCCAATTTTAGTCTTCGGTGGTATTGTTGCAGATCATACCGCATTTGCCTCCCGCTATATTGTCTGTTAATTTTCCATGCTGGAATAAAAGTTAGGCCTCTATTAAGCAGGCTGAATTGTGGTCGAGTGATCTTGGCTTTTTTGGCCAAAACAACCACATTTTTGTTCCCCTCCTGTGCATGCAGGCTTATGGGGAGATTTAATTTAAATGTTGAAGCCAATGCTCCAGCATTTTTCTGGCTGTATTAACTGTCCAGTGAATATTGTCACTTTCAGTGTGGAATTCTGATCTGGGTAGGGCCGGAATATGATTTAGGTTGGCAGTGATGTAACCACTCAGGAGGTTTAGTTGTGTTTGCTCCTTTGTTGGGAGCATTCCTGAATAGTTCAGTTCTGGAACCCAAATCTGCGCAACCGGGAATTTTTCTTTCGCCGCTCTTAAAGACGCCTGCATTTGTTTAATAGCAGTGTCTTTAGCGTTTTGAGTCCGACTATTAATGCCCAGCGCTAAAATTAAATGCTCTACGTCGTTGGAGACCGGAATTTTATTAATCACGGCCTCCATGTGTCTAAACGTGGCCCCCGGATAACTTTCTATTTGGAGGTCTGGGTTCTTAAAGGGGGGAATCCTGGAGAGATTGGAATCCCCAATAACAAGGCATTTTTTACGGACAGTTAGTTTCCACTCAATCATCTTTCTGGAAGTGTTTATGTGCCTGTTTGGAACACCCTCACTGGAGTCACATGGTGTTGCAGAAGGCACCCTGAGCTCCACGTTAATACGGGCCTGTGTGGCTGTTCTAAGGCTGCCGATTTTGTCTGGGCTTAGGGTCACCCTTTGTGAGCTGCCGTCATTATTCTGTTCGCACTCTCCCTGATCCTCGATAATAACGAGTTCCTCTTCCAATCTAACACAGGGATTGGAACTCGGGTGAGGAGTGCGTTGTGCTTTTGGGGAGGAGGGAGGATCTAGCGTGATATCGGACTGACTGTCCGAATCCTCTTCCCTAAAAGGGGACCAATCGTTTGGTGGATCTGTCATGGTGGAAGTTGTTCTGGAAGATTTTGGTTCTGGTTGGGTGGACAAATCTGGTAGGGAGTGTGCCTCGGCCTCAGCGTGCACAGAGACCTGCACCGCTATGGCACCGCCCGCTGTGTCAGGTGGTAGAGAAGAAGCAGCAAGGACATTTTGCGTCTCTGCTTCCTCTCTCGCTTCCTCCACCTCAGTAGTGGGTGTAGGGATCTTCCATTTGTCACCTATCAGTGTGTGAGCATCCTGTATTGATTTGTATCTCAGTCTTTTACCAATCCCACGTTTTGCCCATAACACAGCAGTGTTAAAGCATTCTTCCCAGCCCTGGGAAGGATAGTGCTGCAGCTTGGCCAGTTCTTCCACCAATGTGTCCTCATAGTGGTTTTTAAGGATCAACATGGTGGTATAGGCCCAGTTTTTAGCATTGCCTTCTATAAGGGCTTGTGTTGTGGGATTTGGCAGAGCTGGTTTAATGACCTCGGATAGATTTTTCTCCATCTTGGTCAATGCAGGAGGTTGTTCATGGCTCACATTATTTTTATGGTGTACCAGTTTAATTATTTTGAACAAGGTACGGGTTTTTGTAACAAAATCTGGGTCATCTGATTGCTTTTGAGCAACATTTTTTTGTCTCTGTTGTGTGCTCGTTTTTTGCTGTTGTGGACGAGTTGTCCATGATTGATTTGTTTTTTGTGGGATCCTTGTGACAGGTCCCCAACGGACCTGAGGTTCAAAAAATTGTGGTCTGAAAGACCGCTGATGTGATGCAGTACGGTAAGTATTTGGTGCCCTCGTGTGGCCTGAAAATTTAACTGCATTTGCATAGAAGAGGGCCCTTTGTTCCTGTGCATGACGTAGGTTCTGGTTATTGCCATATTTAACCACGTCTGCATAAGAGAATGGCCTCTCTCCTTGTGGATGGTGTCCCGTACGGTGGTGAGGACGGTGCATAGCTGTGTTTCGGACAGCACGCCTGCGTCCACGGGTGACAACCATCCAACCATCTCTGTCTGGCAGAATCATATTTTCCGAAAAGCTTTTCTTTTCTATTGCTTTTTAAACAAAATATTTATTTGGGATGTTTTTTGTGTATTGAAATAAAATAAAATACAGAACTGAAATCAAGAATCTTTGTTTTCTTTAATTTTTCAAAAATAATTCTCTCTGAGAATTTGAAAATAAAATCAAGCAGTTGCCTGATTTTAAATAAAAATAATAAAATGTGCTTTTAAAGAAATATTTTCCTGAAAATAAATTCTCTCTGAGAGCTTGAAAATAAACTGAGCAGTTGCCTCAGTTTAAATGAGAAAAATAAAATTAAATAAAACAAAATAGAAATATTCTCAAAATATTTTTTTCAAAAGATTCAAAAGAAAATGGAACAAGCCGTTGCAACGTTTCGGTTCCCTTAGAACCTTCTTCAGGCAGGCTTGTTCAGAGTATTTGCAAAAAATATTCTTTCTTTGAAAATAAAATAGATTCAGGATCAAAATAAAGCTTGAGTGTGTCTCTAATCGAGCTGGAAGAAGTGGGGAAGATTCAGTCCTCTGAGCAGCCTCTTATATAGTGTAAAGAGGCGGGTCCAATTCAAATGAGCCAATGAGAACCATTTCCCAGCTCAATTTCAAAAAGAAATAGTTCTCAGCCAATAGAATACACCTGTATTTCAGTGTATTGAGAAAAGGCATTTTTTGAAATTTGATGAGGATTAATGAATTAAATGAATTATTTAATAATAATTAAATTAATAATTAATGATTTAAAGAATTTTGCATGACCCTAGGTTTTTAACAGGCATGAGGCACGGGCCGGTTAGGGTTGGGGTTAAGGTTAGCGGTTAGGTTTAGGGTTAAGGTTAGGGTTAGGGTTAGGGTTAGGGTTAGCGGTTAGGTTTAGGGTTAAGGTTAGGATTAAGGGTTAGGGATAGAAATTGGGGGTTAGGATTTAGGATTAGGGTTAGAAATTAGGGTTAGGGATAGAAATTAGGGTTAAGGTTAGGTTTTAGGTTTAGGGCTAGAAATTAGGGTTAGGGTTAGGATTTAGGGTTAGGATTAGGATTTATGGTTAGGGCTAGAAATTAGAGTTAGGGTTAGAGTTAAGGGTTAAGGTTAGGTTTTAGGGTTAGGGTTAGAAATTAGGGTTAGGATTAGGATTTAGGGTTAGGGATAGAAATTAGGGTTAAGGTTAGATTTAGGGTTAGGGATAGAAATTAGGGTTAGGGTTAGGGATGGAAATTAGGGTTAAGGTTAGGTTTTAGAGTTAGGGATAGAAATTAGGGTTAGGGTTGGGGTTAGGTTTTAGGGATAGGATTTAGGGTTAGGGCTAGAAATTAGGATTAGGGTTAGGGATAGAAATTAGGGTTAAGGTTAGGTTTTAGGGTTAGGGTTAGGGATAGAAATTAAGGTTAAGTTTAGGGTTAGGGTTGGGGTTAGGTTTTGGGGTTAGGGTTAGAAGTTAGGGTTAGGTTTTAGGGTTAGGCCTAGAAATTAGGGTTAGGGTTAGGGATAGAAATAAAGGTTAAGGTTAGGTTTTAGGGTTAGGGATAGAAATTAGGGTTAGGGTTAGGGTTGGGTTTAGGTTTTGGGGTTAGGATGTAGGGTTATGGTTAGAAATTAGGGTTAGGGATAGAAATTAGGGTTAAGGTTAGGATTAGGTTAAGGTTAGGGTTGTGGTTAGGGATACAGGGTTAGGGTTAGGGTTAGGGTTAGGGTTAAGGGTTAGGGTTAGGGTTAGGGATAGAAATTAGGGTTAAGGTTAGGTTTTAAAGTAAGGGATAGAAATTAGGGTTAGGGTTGGGGTTAGGTTTTAGGGATAGGACTTAGGGTTAGGGCTAGAAATTAGGATTAGGGTTAGGGATAGAAATTAGGGTTAAGGTTAGGTTTTAGGGTTAGGGTTAGGGACAGAAATTAGGGTTAAGGTTAGGTTTTAGGGTTAGGGTTAGGGATAGAAATTAGGGTTAAGTTCAGGGTTAGGGTTGGGGTTAGGTTTTGGGGTTAGGGTTAGAAGTTAGGGTTAGGTTTTAGGGTTAGGCCTAGAAATTAGGGTTAGGGTTAGGGATAGAAATAAAGGTTAAGGTTAGGTTTTAGGGTTAGGGATAGAAATTAGGGTTAGGTTTAGGGTTAGGGTTGGGTTTAGGTTTTGGGGTTAGGATTAGGATGTAGGGTTATGGTAAGAAATTAGGGTTAGGGATAGAAATTAGGGTTAAGGTTAGGATTAGGTTAAGGTTAGGGTTAGGGTTGTGGTTAGGGATACAATTCAGGGTTAGGGTTAGGTTTTAGAATTAGGGTTAGGTTTAGGTTTAGGTTAAGGTTAGGGCTTAGGGTTAGGGATAGGAATTAGGGTTAGGATTTAGGGTTAGGGATAGAAATTAGGGTTAGGGTTAGGTTTAGAGTCAGAGGAAGGTGCTAACCTGTTTGCACAGGCCATCAATGCCCCCTAAGAATATTTTATTCACCTCTCATTGAGGCCTTGGGGATAAGCAGTACTTAATTTCTGAATCCAAATTCTCTCTGCTCTTTTCCTCAGGGGTACAGACCATTGTGGGTTTGCCTGTAGGACCATGACCCTGAGAGCTTCCCATCCATGCTCCCGGAAGTGATTGACCAGGTGAGTATCCATTTGTTTTCCTTTTAATATGTTGTGTTTGTGTTGTGTCATCCTGATCAAGATGGTGTTGCCCGTCTCTCCAACATATTGGGCTCCACATTGATTACAGGAAATGAGGTAGACACAATTTTTGCTGTGCACTGTACTTGAGCGATGAGTGGTGAAGACTTCCTTGGTAAATTTGTTTTGAATGTGTTGTTTTTGTTCCATGTATTGTCCCTGATGTTTAGGTTTTCCCTGCTGGAGAGGATTGAGTTTGGCCCTGACCAAATAGTCTTGCAGGTTTTTGCTTTTCCTGAAAGCTGCAATGACTTTGTGGTCTCTGAATCTTGGTGTTTGTCCCAATATTTGCATAAAATTGGACCTTATCTCCCTGATGAGCTTCACAGAGACAGAGGAATATGTCAGGACGAGCGGCACGCTGGTGCCTTCCGCCCGGGTTCCTATTGTGAGGTAGGATTTAAAAATCCTCCTCAAAAAGGACCTTTTATAACCTCTGTTCCTGAGTGCTCTAAAGAGGATTCGTGTCGCTTCCATGAAGTCCCGTTCTCGGGTACATATGCGACGAAACCTCAGGAGTTGTGATTTCACCAGGCCAGAGTAAGTGTGTTTAGGGTGAAAGCTCTCCTTGTGCAGTAGAGCGTGTGTGTCTGTTTCCTTAAAAAATACCTTGATGTCCAATTTGTGTGTGGAACTGAAATCCGGGCCTTTGTATGTCGTGGTGTCCAAAAAATCCACCGAGAGCTGACTAATGGAGGATTTCAGTTTTATGGATGGGTTATGGTTGTTAAGTGTTGTCAGAAATTCTTCAAACTCCCTCTCTGTGTGTGTCCAAACTCCCCATATATCATCAAGATATCTAAAATAATAAAGAGGCCGTTTATGGCACCGGGATAGGGCCGAGGTCTCCCATTCTGCCATAAATATGTTGGCGTAGGCCGGAGCAAACTTCTTCCCCATCGCTGTTCCCTTAATCTGAAGGAAGAATTCCCCATTGAACTCAAAGTCGTTCCTTTTTAGATTTATTTCTAACAACTGGATGAGTTCTTTATCAGGCCTGGATTTGTCCGGGTATTTTTGAAAAATATTTTTTACGGCCTGTATTCCTTCCTGGATGTCGATATTTGTGTAAAGGCTGTCAATGTCCATAGTGAACAGGACAGCCTCTTGGGGAATTTCAAGTGCTTTAACTTTTTGAATAAAGTCATATGTGTCTTTTAAATAGCTAGGGTGGCTCGTGGAAAGGGGATTTAAATAAAAGTCCAGGAATTCGGCCGTATAGTACGTTTCGCTTCCGCAATCCGACACTATAGGCCTTCCTGGAGGAATTTCGTGGGGTTTGCTCCATTTGGCCGGATCTTTATGTATTTTAGGGAGCATGTAGAATCTCCTGCTCCTGGGCTCTGTGTCCCCCAAGAGATAGGACTTCTGTTTGGCATTTATGTGCTTTTTTGTATACAGGATCTGAACTATTTCTTTGACTAGGGGTACGGTGTCTGGATAAATGGGTTTGTCTAATTTTTTATAATAAGTTCTATCCTGTAATTGTCTGTACCCTTCCCATAGATATTGCTCACGGTCCATAATAACCGTTGCACTGCCCTTGTCAGCTGGTTTGATGATAATGTTTTGGTTATTTTTTAGTTCTTCCAGAGCACTGATTTCCTCAGGAGTGAGGTTAAGTTGTTCCCAATATGGTCTGCAGTGTCTCTTGAAGGATCTAAGGTCTGTATCAAACAATGTGAGAAGTTCAGTGGGCAGTTTATCCATGGGTGGGACCCAGTCCGATTTAGGTGTGAAAGGTGGGGGAGTTTGATCCGTGTCATTTTGAAAATAAGATGCCAATTTTAGTCTTCGGTGGTATTGTTGCAGATCATACCGCATTTGCCTCCCGCTATATTGTCTGTTAATTTTCCATGCTGGAATAAAAGTTAGGCCTCTATTAAGCAGGCTGAATTGTGGTCGAGTGATCTTGGCTTTTTTGGCCAAAACAACCACATTTTTGTTCCCCTCCTGTGCATGCAGGCTTATGGGGAGATTTAATTTAAATGTTGAAGCCAATGCTCCAGCATTTTTCTGGCTGTATTAACTGTCCAGTGAATATTGTCACTTTCAGTGTGGAATTCTGATCTGGGTAGGGCCGGAATATGATTTAGGTTGGCAGTGATGTAACCACTCAGGAGGTTTAGTTGTGTTTGCTCCTTTGTTGGGAGCATTCCTGAATAGTTCAGTTCTGGAACCCAAATCTGCGCAACCGGGAATTTTTCTTTCGCCGCTCTTAAAGACGCCTGCATTTGTTTAATAGCAGTGTCTTTAGCGTTTTGAGTCCGACTATTAATGCCCAGCGCTAAAATTAAATGCTCTACGTCGTTGGAGACCGGAATTTTATTAATCACGGCCTCCATGTGTCTAAACGTGGCCCCCGGATAACTTTCTATTTGGAGGTCTGGGTTCTTAAAGGGGGGAATCCTGGAGAGATTGGAATCCCCAATAACAAGGCATTTTTTACGGACAGTTAGTTTCCACTCAATCATCTTTCTGGAAGTGTTTATGTGCCTGTTTGGAACACCCTCACTGGAGTCACATGGTGTTGCAGAAGGCACCCTGAGCTCCACGTTAATACGGGCCTGTGTGGCTGTTCTAAGGCTGCCGATTTTGTCTGGGCTTAGGGTCACCCTTTGTGAGCTGCCGTCATTATTCTGTTCGCACTCTCCCTGATCCTCGATAATAACGAGTTCCTCTTCCAATCTAACACAGGGATTGGAACTCGGGTGAGGAGTGCGTTGTGCTTTTGGGGAGGAGGGAGGATCTAGCGTGATATCGGACTGACTGTCCGAATCCTCTTCCCTAAAAGGGGACCAATCGTTTGGTGGATCTGTCATGGTGGAAGTTGTTCTGGAAGATTTTGGTTCTGGTTGGGTGGACAAATCTGGTAGGGAGTGTGCCTCGGCCTCAGCGTGCACAGAGACCTGCACCGCTATGGCACCGCCCGCTGTGTCAGGTGGTAGAGAAGAAGCAGCAAGGACATTTTGCGTCTCTGCTTCCTCTCTCGCTTCCTCCACCTCAGTAGTGGGTGTAGGGATCTTCCATTTGTCACCTATCAGTGTGTGAGCATCCTGTATTGATTTGTATCTCAGTCTTTTACCAATCCCACGTTTTGCCCATAACACAGCAGTGTTAAAGCATTCTTCCCAGCCCTGGGAAGGATAGTGCTGCAGCTTGGCCAGTTCTTCCACCAATGTGTCCTCATAGTGGTTTTTAAGGATCAACATGGTGGTATAGGCCCAGTTTTTAGCATTGCCTTCTATAAGGGCTTGTGTTGTGGGATTTGGCAGAGCTGGTTTAATGACCTCGGATAGATTTTTCTCCATCTTGGTCAATGCAGGAGGTTGTTCATGGCTCACATTATTTTTATGGTGTACCAGTTTAATTATTTTGAACAAGGTACGGGTTTTTGTAACAAAATCTGGGTCATCTGATTGCTTTTGAGCAACATTTTTTTGTCTCTGTTGTGTGCTCGTTTTTTGCTGTTGTGGACGAGTTGTCCATGATTGATTTGTTTTTTGTGGGATCCTTGTGACAGGTCCCCAACGGACCTGAGGTTCAAAAAATTGTGGTCTGAAAGACCGCTGATGTGATGCAGTACGGTAAGTATTTGGTGCCCTCGTGTGGCCTGAAAATTTAACTGCATTTGCATAGAAGAGGGCCCTTTGTTCCTGTGCATGACGTAGGTTCTGGTTATTGCCATATTTAACCACGTCTGCATAAGAGAATGGCCTCTCTCCTTGTGGATGGTGTCCCGTACGGTGGTGAGGACGGTGCATAGCTGTGTTTCGGACAGCACGCCTGCGTCCACGGGTGACAACCATCCAACCATCTCTGTCTGGCAGAATCATATTTTCCGAAAAGCTTTTCTTTTCTATTGCTTTTTAAACAAAATATTTATTTGGGATGTTTTTTGTGTATTGAAATAAAATAAAATACAGAACTGAAATCAAGAATCTTTGTTTTCTTTAATTTTTCAAAAATAATTCTCTCTGAGAATTTGAAAATAAAATCAAGCAGTTGCCTGATTTTAAATAAAAATAATAAAATGTGCTTTTAAAGAAATATTTTCCTGAAAATAAATTCTCTCTGAGAGCTTGAAAATAAACTGAGCAGTTGCCTCAGTTTAAATGAGAAAAATAAAATTAAATAAAACAAAATAGAAATATTCTCAAAATATTTTTTTCAAAAGATTCAAAAGAAAATGGAACAAGCCGTTGCAACGTTTCGGTTCCCTTAGAACCTTCTTCAGGCAGGCTTGTTCAGAGTATTTGCAAAAAATATTCTTTCTTTGAAAATAAAATAGATTCAGGATCAAAATAAAGCTTGAGTGTGTCTCTAATCGAGCTGGAAGAAGTGGGGAAGATTCAGTCCTCTGAGCAGCCTCTTATATAGTGTAAAGAGGCGGGTCCAATTCAAATGAGCCAATGAGAACCATTTCCCAGCTCAATTTCAAAAAGAAATAGTTCTCAGCCAATAGAATACACCTGTATTTCAGTGTATTGAGAAAAGGCATTTTTTGAAATTTGATGAGGATTAATGAATTAAATGAATTATTTAATAATAATTAAATTAATAATTAATGATTTAAAGAATTTTGCATGACCCTAGGTTTTTAACAGGCATGAGGCACGGGCCGGTTAGGGTTGGGGTTAAGGTTAGCGGTTAGGTTTAGGGTTAAGGTTAGGGTTAGGGTTAGGGTTAGGGTTAGCGGTTAGGTTTAGGGTTAAGGTTAGGATTAAGGGTTAGGGATAGAAATTGGGGGTTAGGATTTAGGATTAGGGTTAGAAATTAGGGTTAGGGATAGAAATTAGGGTTAAGGTTAGGTTTTAGGTTTAGGGCTAGAAATTAGGGTTAGGGTTAGGATTTAGGGTTAGGATTAGGATTTATGGTTAGGGCTAGAAATTAGAGTTAGGGTTAGAGTTAAGGGTTAAGGTTAGGTTTTAGGGTTAGGGTTAGAAATTAGGGTTAGGATTAGGATTTAGGGTTAGGGATAGAAATTAGGGTTAAGGTTAGATTTAGGGTTAGGGATAGAAATTAGGGTTAGGGTTAGGGATGGAAATTAGGGTTAAGGTTAGGTTTTAGAGTTAGGGATAGAAATTAGGGTTAGGGTTGGGGTTAGGTTTTAGGGATAGGATTTAGGGTTAGGGCTAGAAATTAGGATTAGGGTTAGGGATAGAAATTAGGGTTAAGGTTAGGTTTTAGGGTTAGGGTTAGGGATAGAAATTAAGGTTAAGTTTAGGGTTAGGGTTGGGGTTAGGTTTTGGGGTTAGGGTTAGAAGTTAGGGTTAGGTTTTAGGGTTAGGCCTAGAAATTAGGGTTAGGGTTAGGGATAGAAATAAAGGTTAAGGTTAGGTTTTAGGGTTAGGGATAGAAATTAGGGTTAGGGTTAGGGTTGGGTTTAGGTTTTGGGGTTAGGATGTAGGGTTATGGTTAGAAATTAGGGTTAGGGATAGAAATTAGGGTTAAGGTTAGGATTAGGTTAAGGTTGGGGTTAAGGTTAGCGGTTAGGTTTAGGGTTAAGGTTAGGATTAAGGGTTAGGGATAGAAATGGGGGGTTAGGGTTAGGATTTAGGATTAGGGTTAGAAATTAGGGTTAGGGATAGAAATTAGGGTTAAGGTTAGGTTTTAGGTTTAGGGCTAGAAATTAGGGTTAGGGTTAGGATTTAGGGTTAGGATTAGGATTTATGGTTAGGGCTAGAAATTAGAGTTAGGGTTAGAGTTAAGGGTTAAGGTTAGGTTTTAGGGTTAGGGTTAGAAATTAGGGTTAGGATTAGGATTTAGGGTTAGGGATAGAAATTAGGGTTAAGGTTAGATTTAGGGTTAGGGATAGAAATTAGGGTTAGGGTTAGGGATAGAAATTAGGGTTAGGGTTGGGGTTAGGTTTTAGGGATAGGATTTAGGGTTAGGGCTAGAAATTAGGATTAGGGATAGAAATTAGGGTTAAGGTTAGGTTTTAGGGTTAGGGTTAGGGATAGAAATTAGGGTTAAGTTTAGGGTTAGGGTTGGGGTTAGGTTTTGGGGTTAGGGTTAGAAGTTAGGGTTAGGTTTTAGGGTTAGGCCTAGAAATTAGGGTTAGGGTTAGGGATAGAAATAAAGGTTAAGGTTAGGTTTTAGGGTTAGGGATAGAAATTAGGGTTAGGTTTAGGGTTAGGGTTGGGTTTAGGTTTTGGGGTTAGGATTAGGATGTAGGGTTATGGTTAGAAATTAGGGTTAGGGATAGAAATTAGGGTTAAGGTTAGGATTAGGTTAAGGTTAGGGTTAGGGTTGGGTTTAGGTTTTGGGGTTAGGATTAGGATGTAGGGTTATGGTTAGAAATTAGGGTTAGGGATAGAAATTAGGGTTAGGGTTAGGATTAGGTTAAGGTTAGGGTTAGGGTTGTGGTTAGGGATACAATTCAGGGTTAGGGTTAGGTTTTAGAATTAGGGTTAGGTTTAGGTTAAGGTTAGGGCTTAGGGTTAGGGATAGGAATTAGGGTTAGGATTTAGGGTTAGGGATAGAGATTAGGGTTAGGGTTAGGTTTAGAGTCAGAGGAAGGTGCTAACCTGTTTGCACAGGCCATCAATGCCCCCTAAGGATATTTTATTCACCTCTCATTGAGGCCTTGGGGATAAACAGTACTTAGTTTCTGAATCCAAATTCTCTCTGCTCTTTTCCTCAGGGGTACAGACCATTGTGGGTTTGCCTGTAGGACCATGACCCTGAGAGCTTCCCATCCATGCTCCCGGAAGTGTTTGACCAGGTAAGTATCCATTTGTTTTTCTTTTAATATGTTGTGTTTGTGTTGTGTCATCCTGATCAAGATAGTGTTGCCCGTCTCTCCAACATATTGGGCTTCACATTGATTACAGGAAATGAGGTAGACACAATTTTTGCTGTGCACTGTACTTGAGCGATGAGTGGTGAAGACTTCCTTGGTAAATCTGTTTTGAATGTGTTGTTTTTGTTCCAGGTATTGTCCCTGATGTTTAGGTTTTCCCTGCTGGAGAGGATTGAGTTTGGCCCTGACCAAATAGTCTTGCAGGTTTTTGCTTTTCCTGAAAGCTGCAATGACTTTGTGGTCTCTGAATCTTGGTGTTTGTCCCAATATTTGCATAAAATTGGACCTTATCTCCCTGATGAGCTTCACAGAGACAGAGGAATATGTCAGGACGAGCGGCACGCTGGTGCCTTCCGCCCGGGTTCCTATTGTGAGGTAGGATTTAAAAATCCTCCTCAAAAAGGACCTTTTATAACCTCTGTTCCTGAGTGCTCTAAAGAGGATTCGTGTCGCTTCCATGAAGTCCCGTTCTCGGGTACATATGCGACGAAACCTCAGGAGTTGTGATTTCACCAGGCCAGAGTAAGTGTGTTTAGGGTGAAAGCTCTCCTTGTGCAGTAGGGCGTGTGTGTCTGTTTCCTTAAAAAATACCTTGATGTCCAATTTGTGTGTGGAACTAAAATCCGGGCCTTTGTATGTCGTGGTGTCCAAAAAATCCACCGAGAGCTGACTAATGGAGGATTTCAGTTTTATGGATGGGTTATGGTTGTTAAGTGTTGTCAGAAATTCTTCAAACTCCCTCTCTGTGTGTGTCCAAACTCCCCAAATATCATCAAGATATCTAAAATAATGAAGAGGCCGTTTATGGCACCGGGATAGGGCCGAGGTCTCCCATTCTGCCATAAATATGTTGGCGTAGGCCGGAGCAAACTTCTTCCCCATCGCTGTTCCCTTAATCTGAAGGAAGAATTCCCCATTGAACTCAAAGTCGTTCCTTTTTAGATTTATTTCTAATAATTGGATGAGTTCTTTATCAGGCCTGGAACTGTCTGGGTATTTTTTTAAGATATTTTTTACGGCCTGTATTCCTTCCTGGATGTCGATATTTGTGTAAAGGCTGTCAATGTCCATAGTGAACAGGACAGCCTCTTGGGGAATTTCAAGTCCTTTAACTTTTTGAATGAAGTCATATGTGTCTTTTAAATAGCTAGGGTGGCTCGTGGAAAGGGGATTTAAATAAAAGTCCAGGAATTCGGCCGTATAGTACGTTTCGCTTCCGCAATCCGACACTATAGGCCTTCCTGGAGGAATTTCGTGGGGTTTGCTCCATTTGGCCGGATCTTTGTGTATTTTAGGGAGCATGTAGAATCTCCTGCTCCTGGGCTCTGTGTCACCCAAGAGATAGGACTTCTGTTTGGCATTTATGTGCTTTTTTGTATACAAGACTTGGACTATTTCCTTGACTAGGGGTACAGTGTCCGGGTAGATGGGTTTGTCTAATTTTTTGTAATAAATTTTATCCTGTAATTGTCTGTACCCTTCCCACAGATATTGCTCACGGTCCATAATAACTGTTGCACTGCCCTTGTCAGCGGGTTTGATGATAATATTTTGGTTATTTTTTAACTCTTCAAGAGCACTGATTTCCTCAGGAGTGAGGTTAAGTTGTTCCCAATATGGTCTGCAGTGTCTCTTGAAGGATCTAAGGTCTGTGTCCAACAAGGTGAGAAGTTCAGTGGGCAGTTTATCCATGGGTGGGACCCAGTCTGATTTAGGTGTGAAAGGTGGGGGAGTTTGATCCGTGTCATTTTGAAAATAAGATGCCAATTTTAGCCTTCGGTGGTATTGTTGCAGATCATACCGCATTTGTCTCCCGTTATATTGTCTACTGATTTTCAATGCTGGAATAAAAGTTAGGCCTCTATTAAGCAGGCTGAATTGTGGTCGAGTGATCTTGGCTTTTTTGGCCAAAACAACCACATTTTTGTTCCCCTCCTGTGCATGCAGGCTTATGGGGAGATTTAATTTAAATGTTGAAGCCAATGCTCCAGCATTTTTCTGGCTGTATTAACTGTCCAGTGAATATTGTCACTTTCAGTGTGGAACTCTGATCTGGGTAGGGCCGGAATATGATTTAGGTTGGCAGTGATGTAACCACTCAGGAGGTTTAGTTGTGTTTGCTCCTTTGTTGGGAGCATTCCTGAATAGTTCAGTTCTGGAACCCAAATCTGCGCAACCGGGAATTTTTCTTTCGCCGCTCTTAAAGACGCCTGCATTTGTTTAATAGCAGTGTCTTTAGCGTTTTGAGTCCGACTATTAATGCCCAGCGCTAAAATTAAATGCTCTACGTCATTGGAGACCGGAATTTTATTAATCACGGCCTCCATGTGTCTAAACGTGGCCCCCGGATAACTTTCTATTTGGAGGTCTGGGTTCTTAAAGGGGGGAATCCTGGAGAGATTGGAATCCCCAATAACAAGGCATTTTTTACGGACAGTTAGTTTCCACTCAATCATCTTTCTGGAAGTGTTTATGTGCCTGTTTGGAACACCCTCACTGGAGTCACATGGTGTTGCAGAAGGCACCCTGAGCTCCACATTAATACGGGCCTGTGTGGCTGTTCTAAGGCTGCCGATTTTGTCTGGGCTTAGGGTCACCCTTTGTGAGCTGCCGTCATTATTCTGTTCGCACTCTCCCTGATCCTCGATAATAACGAGTTCCTCTTCCAATCTAACACAGGGATTGGAACTCGGGTGAGGAGTGCGTTGTGCTTTTGGGGAGGAGGGAGGATCTAGCGTGATATCGGACTGACTGTCCGAATCCTCTTCCCTAAAAGGGGACCAATCGTTTGGTGGATCTGTCATGGTGGAAGTTGTTCTGGAAGATTTTGGTACTGGTTGGGTGGACAAATCTGGTAGGGAGTGTGCCTCGGCCTCAGCGTGCACAGAGACCTGCACCGCTATGGCACCGCCCGCTGTGTCAGGTGGTAGAGAAGAAGCAGCAAGGACATTTTGCGTCTCTGCTTCCTCTCTCGCTTCCTCCACCTCAGTAGTGGGTGTAGGGATCTTCCATTTGTCACCTATCAGTGTGTGAGCATCCTGTATTGATTTGTATCTCAGTCTTTTACCAATCCCACGTTTTGCCCATAACACAGCAGTGTTAAAGCATTCTTCCCAGCCCTGGGAAGGATAGTGCTGCAGCTTGGCCAGTTCTTCCACCAATGTGTCCTCATAGTGGTTTTTAAGGATCAACATGGTGGTATAGGCCCAGTTTTTAGCATTGCCTTCTATAAGGGCTTGTGTTGTGGGATTTGGCAGAGCTGGTTTAATGACCTCGGATAGATTTTTCTCCATCTTGGTCAATGCAGGAGGTTGTTCATGGCTCACATTATTTTTGTGGTGTACCAGTTTAATTATTTTGAACAAGGTACGGGTTTTTGTAACAAAATCTGGGTCATCTGATTGCTTTTGAGCAACATTTTTTTGTCTCTGTTGTGTGCTCGTTTTTTGCTGTTGTGGACGAGTTGTCCATGATTGATTTGTTTTTTGTGGGATCCTTGTGACAGGTCCCCAACGGACCTGAGGTTCAAAAAATTGTGGTCTGAAAGACCGCTGATGTGATGCAGTACGGTAAGTATTTGGTGCCCTCGTGTGGCCTGAAAATTTAACTGCATTTGCATAGAAGAGGGCCCTTTGTTCCTGTGCATGACGTAGGTTCTGGTTATTGCCATATTTAACCACGTCTGCATAAGAGAATGGCCTCTCTCCTTGTGGATGGTGTCCCGTACGGTGGTGAGGGCGGTGCATAGCTGTGTTTCGGACAGCACGCCTGCGTCCACGGGTGACAACCATCCAACCATCTCTGTCTGGCAGAATCATATTTTCCGAAAAGCTTTTCTTTTCTATTGCTTTTTAAACAAAATATATATTTGGGATGTTTTTTGTGTATTGAAATAAAATAAAATACAGAACTGAAATCAAGAATCTTTGTTTTTTTTAATTTTTCAAAAATAATTCTCTCTGAGAATTTGAAAATAAAATCAAGCAGTTGCCTGATTTTAAATAAAAATAATAAAATGTGCTTTTAAAGAAATATTTTCCTGAAAATAAATTCTCTCTGAGAGCTTGAAAATAAACTGAGCAGTTGCCTCAGTTTAAATGAGAAAAATAAAATTAAATAAAACAAAATAGAAATATTCTCAAAATATTTTTTTCAAAAGATTCAAAAGAAAATGGAACAAGCCGTTGCAACGTTTCGGTTCCCTTAGAACCTTCTTCAGGCAGGCTTGTTCAGAGTATTTGCAAAAAATATTCTTTCTTTGAAAATAAAATAGATTCAGGATCAAAATAAAGCTTGAGTGTGTCTCTAATCGAGCTGGAAGAAATGGGGAAGATTCAGTCCTCTGAGCAGCCTCTTATATAGTGTAAAGAGGCGGGTCCAATTCAAATGAGCCAATGAGAACCATTTCCCAGCTCAATTTCAAAAAGAAATAGTTCTCAG
This sequence comes from Silurus aristotelis, assembly GCF_946808225.1. NCBI lineage: Eukaryota > Metazoa > Chordata > Actinopteri > Siluriformes > Siluridae > Silurus > Silurus aristotelis. The sequence continues at coordinate 87,769 of NW_028149127.1, forward strand.
CCAATAGAATACACCTGTATTTCAGTGTATTGAGAAAAGGCATTTTTTTGAAATTTGATGAGGATTAATGAATTAAATGAATTCTTTAATAATAATTAAATTAATAATTAATGATTTAAAGAATTTTGCATGACCCTAGGTTTTTAACAGGCATGAGGCACGGGCCGGTTAGGGTTGGGGTTAAGGTTAGCGGTTAGGTTTAGGGTTAAGGTTAGGATTAAGGGTTAGGGATAGAAATGGGGGGTTAGGGTTAGGATTTAGGATTAGGGTTAGAAATTAGGGTTAGGGATAGAAATTAGGGTTAAGGTTAGGTTTTAGGTTTAGGGCTAGAAATTAGGGTTAGGGTTAGGATTTAGGGTTAGGATTAGGATTTATGGTTAGGGCTAGAAATTAGAGTTAGGGTTAGAGTTAAGGGTTAAGGTTAGGTTTTAGGGTTAGGGTTAGAAATTAGGGTTAGGATTAGGATTTAGGGTTAGGGATAGAAATTAGGGTTAAGGTTAGATTTAGGGTTAGGGATAGAAATTAGGGTTAGGGTTAGGGATAGAAATTAGGGTTAGGGTTGGGGTTAGGTTTTAGGGATAGGATTTAGGGTTAGGGCTAGAAATTAGGATTAGGGATAGAAATTAGGGTTAAGGTTAGGTTTTAGGGTTAGGGTTAGGGATAGAAATTAGGGTTAAGTTTAGGGTTAGGGTTGGGGTTAGGTTTTGGGGTTAGGGTTAGAAGTTAGGGTTAGGTTTTAGGGTTAGGCCTAGAAATTAGGGTTAGGGTTAGGGATAGAAATAAAGGTTAAGGTTAGGTTTTAGGGTTAGGGATAGAAATTAGGGTTAGGTTTAGGGTTAGGGTTGGGTTTAGGTTTTGGGGTTAGGATTAGGATGTAGGGTTATGGTTAGAAATTAGGGTTAGGGATAGAAATTAGGGTTAAGGTTAGGATTAGGTTAAGGTTAGGGTTAGGGTTGGGTTTAGGTTTTGGGGTTAGGATTAGGATGTAGGGTTATGGTTAGAAATTAGGGTTAGGGATAGAAATTAGGGTTAGGGTTAGGATTAGGTTAAGGTTAGGGTTAGGGTTGTGGTTAGGGATACAATTCAGGGTTAGGGTTAGGTTTTAGAATTAGGGTTAGGTTTAGGTTAAGGTTAGGGCTTAGGGTTAGGGATAGGAATTAGGGTTAGGATTTAGGGTTAGGGATAGAGATTAGGGTTAGGGTTAGGTTTAGAGTCAGAGGAAGGTGCTAACCTGTTTGCACAGGCCATCAATGCCCCCTAAGGATATTTTATTCACCTCTCATTGAGGCCTTGGGGATAAACAGTACTTAGTTTCTGAATCCAAATTCTCTCTGCTCTTTTCCTCAGGGGTACAGACCATTGTGGGTTTGCCTGTAGGACCATGACCCTGAGAGCTTCCCATCCATGCTCCCGGAAGTGTTTGACCAGGTAAGTATCCATTTGTTTTTCTTTTAATATGTTGTGTTTGTGTTGTGTCATCCTGATCAAGATAGTGTTGCCCGTCTCTCCAACATATTGGGCTTCACATTGATTACAGGAAATGAGGTAGACACAATTTTTGCTGTGCACTGTACTTGAGCGATGAGTGGTGAAGACTTCCTTGGTAAATCTGTTTTGAATGTGTTGTTTTTGTTCCAGGTATTGTCCCTGATGTTTAGGTTTTCCCTGCTGGAGAGGATTGAGTTTGGCCCTGACCAAATAGTCTTGCAGGTTTTTGCTTTTCCTGAAAGCTGCAATGACTTTGTGGTCTCTGAATCTTGGTGTTTGTCCCAATATTTGCATAAAATTGGACCTTATCTCCCTGATGAGCTTCACAGAGACAGAGGAATATGTCAGGACGAGCGGCACGCTGGTGCCTTCCGCCCGGGTTCCTATTGTGAGGTAGGATTTAAAAATCCTCCTCAAAAAGGACCTTTTATAACCTCTGTTCCTGAGTGCTCTAAAGAGGATTCGTGTCGCTTCCATGAAGTCCCGTTCTCGGGTACATATGCGACGAAACCTCAGGAGTTGTGATTTCACCAGGCCAGAGTAAGTGTGTTTAGGGTGAAAGCTCTCCTTGTGCAGTAGGGCGTGTGTGTCTGTTTCCTTAAAAAATACCTTGATGTCCAATTTGTGTGTGGAACTAAAATCCGGGCCTTTGTATGTCGTGGTGTCCAAAAAATCCACCGAGAGCTGACTAATGGAGGATTTCAGTTTTATGGATGGGTTATGGTTGTTAAGTGTTGTCAGAAATTCTTCAAACTCCCTCTCTGTGTGTGTCCAAACTCCCCAAATATCATCAAGATATCTAAAATAATGAAGAGGCCGTTTATGGCACCGGGATAGGGCCGAGGTCTCCCATTCTGCCATAAATATGTTGGCGTAGGCCGGAGCAAACTTCTTCCCCATCGCTGTTCCCTTAATCTGAAGGAAGAATTCCCCATTGAACTCAAAGTCGTTCCTTTTTAGATTTATTTCTAATAATTGGATGAGTTCTTTATCAGGCCTGGAACTGTCTGGGTATTTTTTTAAGATATTTTTTACGGCCTGTATTCCTTCCTGGATGTCGATATTTGTGTAAAGGCTGTCAATGTCCATAGTGAACAGGACAGCCTCTTGGGGAATTTCAAGTCCTTTAACTTTTTGAATGAAGTCATATGTGTCTTTTAAATAGCTAGGGTGGCTCGTGGAAAGGGGATTTAAATAAAAGTCCAGGAATTCGGCCGTATAGTACGTTTCGCTTCCGCAATCCGACACTATAGGCCTTCCTGGAGGAATTTCGTGGGGTTTGCTCCATTTGGCCGGATCTTTGTGTATTTTAGGGAGCATGTAGAATCTCCTGCTCCTGGGCTCTGTGTCACCCAAGAGATAGGACTTCTGTTTGGCATTTATGTGCTTTTTTGTATACAAGACTTGGACTATTTCCTTGACTAGGGGTACAGTGTCCGGGTAGATGGGTTTGTCTAATTTTTTGTAATAAATTTTATCCTGTAATTGTCTGTACCCTTCCCACAGATATTGCTCACGGTCCATAATAACTGTTGCACTGCCCTTGTCAGCGGGTTTGATGATAATATTTTGGTTATTTTTTAACTCTTCAAGAGCACTGATTTCCTCAGGAGTGAGGTTAAGTTGTTCCCAATATGGTCTGCAGTGTCTCTTGAAGGATCTAAGGTCTGTGTCCAACAAGGTGAGAAGTTCAGTGGGCAGTTTATCCATGGGTGGGACCCAGTCTGATTTAGGTGTGAAAGGTGGGGGAGTTTGATCCGTGTCATTTTGAAAATAAGATGCCAATTTTAGCCTTCGGTGGTATTGTTGCAGATCATACCGCATTTGTCTCCCGTTATATTGTCTACTGATTTTCAATGCTGGAATAAAAGTTAGGCCTCTATTAAGCAGGCTGAATTGTGGTCGAGTGATCTTGGCTTTTTTGGCCAAAACAACCACATTTTTGTTCCCCTCCTGTGCATGCAGGCTTATGGGGAGATTTAATTTAAATGTTGAAGCCAATGCTCCAGCATTTTTCTGGCTGTATTAACTGTCCAGTGAATATTGTCACTTTCAGTGTGGAACTCTGATCTGGGTAGGGCCGGAATATGATTTAGGTTGGCAGTGATGTAACCACTCAGGAGGTTTAGTTGTGTTTGCTCCTTTGTTGGGAGCATTCCTGAATAGTTCAGTTCTGGAACCCAAATCTGCGCAACCGGGAATTTTTCTTTCGCCGCTCTTAAAGACGCCTGCATTTGTTTAATAGCAGTGTCTTTAGCGTTTTGAGTCCGACTATTAATGCCCAGCGCTAAAATTAAATGCTCTACGTCGTTGGAGACCGGAATTTTATTAATCACGGCCTCCATGTGTCTAAACGTGGCCCCCGGATAACTTTCTATTTGGAGGTCTGGGTTCTTAAAGGGGGGAATCCTGGAGAGATTGGAATCCCCAATAACAAGGCATTTTTTACGGACAGTTAGTTTCCACTCAATCATCTTTCTGGAAGTGTTTATGTGCCTGTTTGGAACACCCTCACTGGAGTCACATGGTGTTGCAGAAGGCACCCTGAGCTCCACGTTAATACGGGCCTGTGTGGCTGTTCTAAGGCTGCCGATTTTGTCTGGGCTTAGGGTCACCCTTTGTGAGCTGCCGTCATTATTCTGTTCGCACTCTCCCTGATCCTCGATAATAACGAGTTCCTCTTCCAATCTAACACAGGGATTGGAACTCGGGTGAGGAGTGCGTTGTGCTTTTGGGGAGGAGGGAGGATCTAGCGTGATATCGGACTGACTGTCCGAATCCTCTTCCCTAAAAGGGGACCAATCGTTTGGTGGATCTGTCATGGTGGAAGTTGTTCTGGAAGATTTTGGTTCTGGTTGGGTGGACAAATCTGGTAGGGAGTGTGCCTCGGCCTCAGCGTGCACAGAGACCTGCACCGCTATGGCACCGCCCGCTGTGTCAGGTGGTAGAGAAGAAGCAGCAAGGACATTTTGCGTCTCTGCTTCCTCTCTCGCTTCCTCCACCTCAGTAGTGGGTGTAGGGATCTTCCATTTGTCACCTATCAGTGTGTGAGCATCCTGTATTGATTTGTATCTCAGTCTTTTACCAATCCCACGTTTTGCCCATAACACAGCAGTGTTAAAGCATTCTTCCCAGCCCTGGGAAGGATAGTGCTGCAGCTTGGCCAGTTCTTCCACCAATGTGTCCTCATAGTGGTTTTTAAGGATCAACATGGTGGTATAGGCCCAGTTTTTAGCATTGCCTTCTATAAGGGCTTGTGTTGTGGGATTTGGCAGAGCTGGTTTAATGACCTCGGATAGATTTTTCTCCATCTTGGTCAATGCAGGAGGTTGTTCATGGCTCACATTATTTTTATGGTGTACCAGTTTAATTATTTTGAACAAGGTACGGGTTTTTGTAACAAAATCTGGGTCATCTGATTGCTTTTGAGCAACATTTTTTTGTCTCTGTTGTGTGCTCGTTTTTTGCTGTTGTGGACGAGTTGTCCATGATTGATTTGTTTTTTGTGGGATCCTTGTGACAGGTCCCCAACGGACCTGAGGTTCAAAAAATTGTGGTCTGAAAGACCGCTGATGTGATGCAGTACGGTAAGTATTTGGTGCCCTCGTGTGGCCTGAAAATTTAACTGCATTTGCATAGAAGAGGGCCCTTTGTTCCTGTGCATGACGTAGGTTCTGGTTATTGCCATATTTAACCACGTCTGCATAAGAGAATGGCCTCTCTCCTTGTGGATGGTGTCCCGTACGGTGGTGAGGACGGTGCATAGCTGTGTTTCGGACAGCACGCCTGCGTCCACGGGTGACAACCATCCAACCATCTCTGTCTGGCAGAATCATATTTTCCGAAAAGCTTTTCTTTTCTATTGCTTTTTAAACAAAATATTTATTTGGGATGTTTTTTGTGTATTGAAATAAAATAAAATACAGAACTGAAATCAAGAATCTTTGTTTTCTTTAATTTTTCAAAAATAATTCTCTCTGAGAATTTGAAAATAAAATCAAGCAGTTGCCTGATTTTAAATAAAAATAATAAAATGTGCTTTTAAAGAAATATTTTCCTGAAAATAAATTCTCTCTGAGAGCTTGAAAATAAACTGAGCAGTTGCCTCAGTTTAAATGAGAAAAATAAAATTAAATAAAACAAAATAGAAATATTCTCAAAATATTTTTTTCAAAAGATTCAAAAGAAAATGGAACAAGCCGTTGCAACGTTTCGGTTCCCTTAGAACCTTCTTCAGGCAGGCTTGTTCAGAGTATTTGCAAAAAATATTCTTTCTTTGAAAATAAAATAGATTCAGGATCAAAATAAAGCTTGAGTGTGTCTCTAATCGAGCTGGAAGAAGTGGGGAAGATTCAGTCCTCTGAGCAGCCTCTTATATAGTGTAAAGAGGCGGGTCCAATTCAAATGAGCCAATGAGAACCATTTCCCAGCTCAATTTCAAAAAGAAATAGTTCTCAGCCAATAGAATACACCTGTATTTCAGTGTATTGAGAAAAGGCATTTTTTGAAATTTGATGAGGATTAATGAATTAAATGAATTATTTAATAATAATTAAATTAATAATTAATGATTTAAAGAATTTTGCATGACCCTAGGTTTTTAACAGGCATGAGGCACGGGCCGGTTAGGGTTGGGGTTAAGGTTAGCGGTTAGGTTTAGGGTTAAGGTTAGGATTAAGGGTTAGGGATAGAAATTGGGGGTTAGGATTTAGGATTAGGGTTAGAAATTAGGGTTAGGGATAGAAATTAGGGTTAAGGTTAGGTTTTAGGTTTAGGGCTAGAAATTAGGGTTAGGGTTAGGATTTAGGGTTAGGATTAGGATTTATGGTTAGGGCTAGAAATTAGAGTTAGGGTTAGAGTTAAGGGTTAAGGTTAGAAATTAGGGTTAGAATTAGGATTTAGGGTTAGGGATAGAAATTAGGGTTAAGGTTAGATTTAGGGTTAGGGATAGAAATTAGGGTTAGGGTTAGGGATGGAAATTAGGGTTAAGGTTAGGTTTTAGAGTTAGGGATAGAAATTAGGGTTAGGGTTGGGGTTAGGTTTTAGGGATAGGATTTAGGGTTAGGGCTAGAAATTAGGATTAGGGTTAGGGATAGAAATTAGGGTTAAGGTTAGGTTTTAGGGTTAGGGTTAGGGATAGAAATTAGGGTTAAGTTTAGGGTTAGGGTTGGGGTTAGGTTTTGGGGTTAGGGTTAGAAGTTAGGGTTAGGTTTTAGGGTTAGGCCTAGAAATTAGGGTTAGGGTTAGGGATAGAAATTAAGGTTAAGGTTAGGTTTTAGGGTTAGGGATAGAAATTAGGGTTAGGTTTAGGGTTAGGGTTGGGTTTAGGTTTTGGGGTTAGGATTAGGATGTAGGGTTATGGTTAGAAATTAGGGTTAGGGATAGAAATTAAGGTTAAGGTTAGGATTAGGTTAAGGTTAGGGATACAATTCAGGGTTAGGGTTAGGTTTTAGAATTAGGGTTAGGTTTAGGTTAAGGTTAGGGCTTAGGGTTAGGGATAGGAATTAGGGTTAGGATTTAGGGTTAGGGATAGAAATTAGGGTTAGGGTTAGGTTTAGAGTCAGAGGAAGGTGCTAACCTGTTTGCACAGGCCATCAATGCCCCCTAAGAATATTTTATTCACCTCTCATTGAGGCCTTGGGGATAAGCAGTACTTAATTTCTGAATCCAAATTCTCTCTGCTCTTTTCCTCAGGGGTACAGACCATTGTGGGTTTGCCTGTAGGACCATGACCCTGAGAGCTTCCCATCCATGCTCCCGGAAGTGATTGACCAGGTGAGTATCCATTTGTTTTCCTTTTAATATGTTGTGTTTGTGTTGTGTCATCCTGATCAAGATGGTGTTGCCCGTCTCTCCAACATATTGGGCTCCACATTGATTACAGGAAATGAGGTAGACACAATTTTTGCTGTGCACTGTACTTGAGCGATGAGTGGTGAAGACTTCCTTGGTAAATTTGTTTTGAATGTGTTGTTTTTGTTCCATGTATTGTCCCTGATGTTTAGGTTTTCCCTGCTGGAGAGGATTGAGTTTGGCCCTGACCAAATAGTCTTGCAGGTTTTTGCTTTTCCTGAAAGCTGCAATGACTTTGTGGTCTCTGAATCTTGGTGTTTGTCCCAATATTTGCATAAAATTGGACCTTATCTCCCTGATGAGCTTCACAGAGACAGAGGAATATGTCAGGACGAGCGGCACGCTGGTGCCTTCCGCCCGGGTTCCTATTGTGAGGTAGGATTTAAAAATCCTCCTCAAAAAGGACCTTTTATAACCTCTGTTCCTGAGTGCTCTAAAGAGGATTCGTGTCGCTTCCATGAAGTCCCGTTCTCGGGTACATATGCGACGAAACCTCAGGAGTTGTGATTTCACCAGGCCAGAGTAAGTGTGTTTAGGGTGAAAGCTCTCCTTGTGCAGTAGAGCGTGTGTGTCTGTTTCCTTAAAAAATACCTTGATGTCCAATTTGTGTGTGGAACTGAAATCCGGGCCTTTGTATGTCGTGGTGTCCAAAAAATCCACCGAGAGCTGACTAATGGAGGATTTCAGTTTTATGGATGGGTTATGGTTGTTAAGTGTTGTCAGAAATTCTTCAAACTCCCTCTCTGTGTGTGTCCAAACTCCCCATATATCATCAAGATATCTAAAATAATAAAGAGGCCGTTTATGGCACCGGGATAGGGCCGAGGTCTCCCATTCTGCCATAAATATGTTGGCGTAGGCCGGAGCAAACTTCTTCCCCATCGCTGTTCCCTTAATCTGAAGGAAGAATTCCCCATTGAACTCAAAGTCGTTCCTTTTTAGATTTATTTCTAACAACTGGATGAGTTCTTTATCAGGCCTGGATTTGTCCGGGTATTTTTGAAAAATATTTTTTACGGCCTGTATTCCTTCCTGGATGTCGATATTTGTGTAAAGGCTGTCAATGTCCATAGTGAACAGGACAGCCTCTTGGGGAATTTCAAGTGCTTTAACTTTTTGAATAAAGTCATATGTGTCTTTTAAATAGCTAGGGTGGCTCGTGGAAAGGGGATTTAAATAAAAGTCCAGGAATTCGGCCGTATAGTACGTTTCGCTTCCGCAATCCGATACTATAGGCCTTCCTGGAGGAATTTCGTGGGGTTTGCTCCATTTGGCCGGATCTTTATGTATTTTAGGGAGCATGTAGAATCTCCTGCTCCTGGGCTCTGTGTCCCCCAAGAGATAGGACTTCTGTTTGGCATTTATGTGCTTTTTTGTATACAGGATCTGAACTATTTCTTTGACTAGGGGTACGGTGTCTGGATAAATGGGTTTGTCTAATTTTTTATAATAAGTTCTATCCTGTAATTGTCTGTACCCTTCCCATAGATATTGCTCACGGTCCATAATAACCGTTGCACTGCCCTTGTCAGCTGGTTTGATGATAATGTTTTGGTTATTTTTTAGTTCTTCCAGAGCACTGATTTCCTCAGGAGTGAGGTTAAGTTGTTCCCAATATGGTCTGCAGTGTCTCTTGAAGGATCTAAGGTCTGTATCAAACAATGTGAGAAGTTCAGTGGGCAGTTTATCCATGGGTGGGACCCAGTCCGATTTAGGTGTGAAAGGTGGGGGAGTTTGATCCGTGTCATTTTGAAAATAAGATGCCAATTTTAGTCTTCGGTGGTATTGTTGCAGATCATACCGCATTTGCCTCCCGCTATATTGTCTGTTAATTTTCCATGCTGGAATAAAAGTTAGGCCTCTATTAAGCAGGCTGAATTGTGGTCGAGTGATCTTGGCTTTTTTGGCCAAAACAACCACATTTTTGTTCCCCTCCTGTGCATGCAGGCTTATGGGGAGATTTAATTTAAATGTTGAAGCCAATGCTCCAGCATTTTTCTGGCTGTATTAACTGTCCAGTGAATATTGTCACTTTCAGTGTGGAATTCTGATCTGGGTAGGGCCGGAATATGATTTAGGTTGGCAGTGATGTAACCACTCAGGAGGTTTAGTTGTGTTTGCTCCTTTGTTGGGAGCATTCCTGAATAGTTCAGTTCTGGAACCCAAATCTGCGCAACCGGGAATTTTTCTTTCGCCGCTCTTAAAGACGCCTGCATTTGTTTAATAGCAGTGTCTTTAGCGTTTTGAGTCCGACTATTAATGCCCAGCGCTAAAATTAAATGCTCTACGTCGTTGGAGACCGGAATTTTATTAATCACGGCCTCCATGTGTCTAAACGTGGCCCCCGGATAACTTTCTATTTGGAGGTCTGGGTTCTTAAAGGGGGGAATCCTGGAGAGATTGGAATCCCCAATAACAAGGCATTTTTTACGGACAGTTAGTTTCCACTCAATCATCTTTCTGGAAGTGTTTATGTGCCTGTTTGGAACACCCTCACTGGAGTCACATGGTGTTGCAGAAGGCACCCTGAGCTCCACGTTAATACGGGCCTGTGTGGCTGTTCTAAGGCTGCCGATTTTGTCTGGGCTTAGGGTCACCCTTTGTGAGCTGCCGTCATTATTCTGTTCGCACTCTCCCTGATCCTCGATAATAACGAGTTCCTCTTCCAATCTAACACAGGGATTGGAACTCGGGTGAGGAGTGCGTTGTGCTTTTGGGGAGGAGGGAGGATCTAGCGTGATATCGGACTGACTGTCCGAATCCTCTTCCCTAAAAGGGGACCAATCGTTTGGTGGATCTGTCATGGTGGAAGTTGTTCTGGAAGATTTTGGTTCTGGTTGGGTGGACAAATCTGGTAGGGAGTGTGCCTCGGCCTCAGCGTGCACAGAGACCTGCACCGCTATGGCACCGCCCGCTGTGTCAGGTGGTAGAGAAGAAGCAGCAAGGACATTTTGCGTCTCTGCTTCCTCTCTCGCTTCCTCCACCTCAGTAGTGGGTGTAGGGATCTTCCATTTGTCACCTATCAGTGTGTGAGCATCCTGTATTGATTTGTATCTCAGTCTTTTACCAATCCCACGTTTTGCCCATAACACAGCAGTGTTAAAGCATTCTTCCCAGCCCTGGGAAGGATAGTGCTGCAGCTTGGCCAGTTCTTCCACCAATGTGTCCTCATAGTGGTTTTTAAGGATCAACATGGTGGTATAGGCCCAGTTTTTAGCATTGCCTTCTATAAGGGCTTGTGTTGTGGGATTTGGCAGAGCTGGTTTAATGACCTCGGATAGATTTTTCTCCATCTTGGTCAATGCAGGAGGTTGTTCATGGCTCACATTATTTTTATGGTGTACCAGTTTAATTATTTTGAACAAGGTACGGGTTTTTGTAACAAAATCTGGGTCATCTGATTGCTTTTGAGCAACATTTTTTTGTCTCTGTTGTGTGCTCGTTTTTTGCTGTTGTGGACGAGTTGTCCATGATTGATTTGTTTTTTGTGGGATCCTTGTGACAGGTCCCCAACGGACCTGAGGTTCAAAAAATTGTGGTCTGAAAGACCGCTGATGTGATGCAGTACGGTAAGTATTTGGTGCCCTCGTGTGGCCTGAAAATTTAACTGCATTTGCATAGAAGAGGGCCCTTTGTTCCTGTGCATGACGTAGGTTCTGGTTATTGCCATATTTAACCACGTCTGCATAAGAGAATGGCCTCTCTCCTTGTGGATGGTGTCCCGTACGGTGGTGAGGACGGTGCATAGCTGTGTTTCGGACAGCACGCCTGCGTCCACGGGTGACAACCATCCAACCATCTCTGTCTGGCAGAATCATATTTTCCGAAAAGCTTTTCTTTTCTATTGCTTTTTAAACAAAATATTTATTTGGGATGTTTTTTGTGTATTGAAATAAAATAAAATACAGAACTGAAATCAAGAATCTTTGTTTTCTTTAATTTTTCAAAAATAATTCTCTCTGAGAATTTGAAAATAAAATCAAGCAGTTGCCTGATTTTAAATAAAAATAATAAAATGTGCTTTTAAAGAAATATTTTCCTGAAAATAAATTCTCTCTGAGAGCTTGAAAATAAACTGAGCAGTTGCCTCAGTTTAAATGAGAAAAATAAAATTAAATAAAACAAAATAGAAATATTCTCAAAATATTTTTTTCAAAAGATTCAAAAGAAAATGGAACAAGCCGTTGCAACGTTTCGGTTCCCTTAGAACCTTCTTCAGGCAGGCTTGTTCAGAGTATTTGCAAAAAATATTCTTTCTTTGAAAATAAAATAGATTCAGGATCAAAATAAAGCTTGAGTGTGTCTCTAATCGAGCTGGAAGAAGTGGGGAAGATTCAGTCCTCTGAGCAGCCTCTTATATAGTGTAAAGAGGCGGGTCCAATTCAAATGAGCCAATGAGAACCATTTCCCAGCTCAATTTCAAAAAGAAATAGTTCTCAGCCAATAGAATACACCTGTATTTCAGTGTATTGAGAAAAGGCATTTTTTGAAATTTGATGAGGATTAATGAATTAAATGAATTATTTAATAATAATTAAATTAATAATTAATGATTTAAAGAATTTTGCATGACCCTAGGTTTTTAACAGGCATGAGGCACGGGCCGGTTAGGGTTGGGGTTAAGGTTAGCGGTTAGGTTTAGGGTTAAGGTTAGGATTAAGGGTTAGGGATAGAAATTGGGGGTTAGGATTTAGGATTAGGGTTAGAAATTAGGGTTAGGGATAGAAATTAGGGTTAAGGTTAGGTTTTAGGTTTAGGGCTAGAAATTAGGGTTAGGGTTAGGATTTAGGGTTAGGATTAGGATTTATGGTTAGGGCTAGAAATTAGAGTTAGGGTTAGAGTTAAGGGTTAAGGTTAGAAATTAGGGTTAGAATTAGGATTTAGGGTTAGGGATAGAAATTAGGGTTAAGGTTAGATTTAGGGTTAGGGATAGAAATTAGGGTTAGGGTTAGGGATGGAAATTAGGGTTAAGGTTAGGTTTTAGAGTTAGGGATAGAAATTAGGGTTAGGGTTGGGGTTAGGTTTTAGGGATAGGATTTAGGGTTAGGGCTAGAAATTAGGATTAGGGTTAGGGATAGAAATTAGGGTTAAGGTTAGGTTTTAGGGTTAGGGTTAGGGATAGAAATTAGGGTTAAGTTTAGGGTTAGGGTTGGGGTTAGGTTTTGGGGTTAGGGTTAGAAGTTAGGGTTAGGTTTTAGGGTTAGGCCTAGAAATTAGGGTTAGGGTTAGGGATAGAAATTAAGGTTAAGGTTAGGTTTTAGGGTTAGGGATAGAAATTAGGGTTAGGTTTAGGGTTAGGGTTGGGTTTAGGTTTTGGGGTTAGGATTAGGATGTAGGGTTATGGTTAGAAATTAGGGTTAGGGATAGAAATTAAGGTTAAGGTTAGGATTAGGTTAAGGTTAGGGATACAATTCAGGGTTAGGGTTAGGTTTTAGAATTAGGGTTAGGTTTAGGTTAAGGTTAGGGCTTAGGGTTAGGGATAGGAATTAGGGTTAGGATTTAGGGTTAGGGATAGAAATTAGGGTTAGGGTTAGGTTTAGAGTCAGAGGAAGGTGCTAACCTGTTTGCACAGGCCATCAATGCCCCCTAAGAATATTTTATTCACCTCTCATTGAGGCCTTGGGGATAAGCAGTACTTAATTTCTGAATCCAAATTCTCTCTGCTCTTTTCCTCAGGGGTACAGACCATTGTGGGTTTGCCTGTAGGACCATGACCCTGAGAGCTTCCCATCCATGCTCCCGGAAGTGATTGACCAGGTGAGTATCCATTTGTTTTCCTTTTAATATGTTGTGTTTGTGTTGTGTCATCCTGATCAAGATGGTGTTGCCCGTCTCTCCAACATATTGGGCTCCACATTGATTACAGGAAATGAGGTAGACACAATTTTTGCTGTGCACTGTACTTGAGCGATGAGTGGTGAAGACTTCCTTGGTAAATTTGTTTTGAATGTGTTGTTTTTGTTCCATGTATTGTCCCTGATGTTTAGGTTTTCCCTGCTGGAGAGGATTGAGTTTGGCCCTGACCAAATAGTCTTGCAGGTTTTTGCTTTTCCTGAAAGCTGCAATGACTTTGTGGTCTCTGAATCTTGGTGTTTGTCCCAATATTTGCATAAAATTGGACCTTATCTCCCTGATGAGCTTCACAGAGACAGAGGAATATGTCAGGACGAGCGGCACGCTGGTGCCTTCCGCCCGGGTTCCTATTGTGAGGTAGGATTTAAAAATCCTCCTCAAAAAGGACCTTTTATAACCTCTGTTCCTGAGTGCTCTAAAGAGGATTCGTGTCGCTTCCATGAAGTCCCGTTCTCGGGTACATATGCGACGAAACCTCAGGAGTTGTGATTTCACCAGGCCAGAGTAAGTGTGTTTAGGGTGAAAGCTCTCCTTGTGCAGTAGAGCGTGTGTGTCTGTTTCCTTAAAAAATACCTTGATGTCCAATTTGTGTGTGGAACTGAAATCCGGGCCTTTGTATGTCGTGGTGTCCAAAAAATCCACCGAGAGCTGACTAATGGAGGATTTCAGTTTTATGGATGGGTTATGGTTGTTAAGTGTTGTTAAAAACTCATCAAACTCCCTCTCTGTGTGTGTCCAAACTCCCCATATATCATCAAGATATCTAAAATAATAAAGAGGCCGTTTATGGCACCGGGATAGGGCCGAGGTCTCCCATTCTGCCATAAATATGTTGGCGTAGGCCGGAGCAAACTTCTTCCCCATCGCTGTTCCCTTAATCTGAAGGAAGAATTCCCCATTGAACTCAAAGTCGTTCCTTTTTAGATTTATTTCTAACAACTGGATGAGTTCTTTATCAGGCCTGGATTTGTCCGGGTATTTTTGAAAAATATTTTTTACGGCCTGTATTCCTTCCTGGATGTCGATATTTGTGTAAAGGCTGTCAATGTCCATAGTGAACAGGACAGCCTCTTGGGGAATTTCAAGTGCTTTAACTTTTTGAATAAAGTCATATGTGTCTTTTAAATAGCTAGGGTGGCTCGTGGAAAGGGGATTTAAATAAAAGTCCAGGAATTCGGCCGTATAGTACGTTTCGCTTCCGCAATCCGATACTATAGGCCTTCCTGGAGGAATTTCGTGGGGTTTGCTCCATTTGGCCGGATCTTTATGTATTTTAGGGAGCATGTAGAATCTCCTGCTCCTGGGCTCTGTGTCCCCCAAGAGATAGGACTTCTGTTTGGCATTTATGTGCTTTTTTGTATACAGGATCTGAACTATTTCTTTGACTAGGGGTACGGTGTCTGGATAAATGGGTTTGTCTAATTTTTTATAATAAGTTCTATCCTGTAATTGTCTGTACCCTTCCCATAGATATTGCTCACGGTCCATAATAACCGTTGCACTGCCCTTGTCAGCTGGTTTGATGATAATGTTTTGGTTATTTTTTAGTTCTTCCAGAGCACTGATTTCCTCAGGAGTGAGGTTAAGTTGTTCCCAATATGGTCTGCAGTGTCTCTTGAAGGATCTAAGGTCTGTATCAAACAATGTGAGAAGTTCAGTGGGCAGTTTATCCATGGGTGGGACCCAGTCCGATTTAGGTGTGAAAGGTGGGGGAGTTTGATCCGTGTCATTTTGAAAATAAGATGCCAATTTTAGTCTTCGGTGGTATTGTTGCAGATCATACCGCATTTGCCTCCCGCTATATTGTCTGTTAATTTTCCATGCTGGAATAAAAGTTAGGCCTCTATTAAGCAGGCTGAATTGTGGTCGAGTGATCTTGGCTTTTTTGGCCAAAACAACCACATTTTTGTTCCCCTCCTGTGCATGCAGGCTTATGGGGAGATTTAATTTAAATGTTGAAGCCAATGCTCCAGCATTTTTCTGGCTGTATTAACTGTCCAGTGAATATTGTCACTTTCAGTGTGGAATTCTGATCTGGGTAGGGCCGGAATATGATTTAGGTTGGCAGTGATGTAACCACTCAGGAGGTTTAGTTGTGTTTGCTCCTTTGTTGGGAGCATTCCTGAATAGTTCAGTTCTGGAACCCAAATCTGCGCAACCGGGAATTTTTCTTTCGCCGCTCTTAAAGACGCCTGCATTTGTTTAATAGCAGTGTCTTTAGCGTTTTGAGTCCGACTATTAATGCCCAGCGCTAAAATTAAATGCTCTACGTCGTTGGAGACCGGAATTTTATTAATCACGGCCTCCATGTGTCTAAACGTGGCCCCCGGATAACTTTCTATTTGGAGGTCTGGGTTCTTAAAGGGGGGAATCCTGGAGAGATTGGAATCCCCAATAACAAGGCATTTTTTACGGACAGTTAGTTTCCACTCAATCATCTTTCTGGAAGTGTTTATGTGCCTGTTTGGAACACCCTCACTGGAGTCACATGGTGTTGCAGAAGGCACCCTGAGCTCCACGTTAATACGGGCCTGTGTGGCTGTTCTAAGGCTGCCGATTTTGTCTGGGCTTAGGGTCACCCTTTGTGAGCTGCCGTCATTATTCTGTTCGCACTCTCCCTGATCCTCGATAATAACGAGTTCCTCTTCCAATCTAACACAGGGATTGGAACTCGGGTGAGGAGTGCGTTGTGCTTTTGGGGAGGAGGGAGGATCTAGCGTGATATCGGACTGACTGTCCGAATCCTCTTCCCTAAAAGGGGACCAATCGTTTGGTGGATCTGTCATGGTGGAAGTTGTTCTGGAAGATTTTGGTTCTGGTTGGGTGGACAAATCTGGTAGGGAGTGTGCCTCGGCCTCAGCGTGCACAGAGACCTGCACCGCTATGGCACCGCCCGCTGTGTCAGGTGGTAGAGAAGAAGCAGCAAGGACATTTTGCGTCTCTGCTTCCTCTCTCGCTTCCTCCACCTCAGTAGTGGGTGTAGGGATCTTCCATTTGTCACCTATCAGTGTGTGAGCATCCTGTATTGATTTGTATCTCAGTCTTTTACCAATCCCACGTTTTGCCCATAACACAGCAGTGTTAAAGCATTCTTCCCAGCCCTGGGAAGGATAGTGCTGCAGCTTGGCCAGTTCTTCCACCAATGTGTCCTCATAGTGGTTTTTAAGGATCAACATGGTGGTATAGGCCCAGTTTTTAGCATTGCCTTCTATAAGGGCTTGTGTTGTGGGATTTGGCAGAGCTGGTTTAATGACCTCGGATAGATTTTTCTCCATCTTGGTCAATGCAGGAGGTTGTTCATGGCTCACATTATTTTTATGGTGTACCAGTTTAATTATTTTGAACAAGGTACGGGTTTTTGTAACAAAATCTGGGTCATCTGATTGCTTTTGAGCAACATTTTTTTGTCTCTGTTGTGTGCTCGTTTTTTGCTGTTGTGGACGAGTTGTCCATGATTGATTTGTTTTTTGTGGGATCCTTGTGACAGGTCCCCAACGGACCTGAGGTTCAAAAAATTGTGGTCTGAAAGACCGCTGATGTGATGCAGTACGGTAAGTATTTGGTGCCCTCGTGTGGCCTGAAAATTTAACTGCATTTGCATAGAAGAGGGCCCTTTGTTCCTGTGCATGACGTAGGTTCTGGTTATTGCCATATTTAACCACGTCTGCATAAGAGAATGGCCTCTCTCCTTGTGGATGGTGTCCCGTACGGTGGTGAGGACGGTGCATAGCTGTGTTTCGGACAGCACGCCTGCGTCCACGGGTGACAACCATCCAACCATCTCTGTCTGGCAGAATCATATTTTCCGAAAAGCTTTTCTTTTCTATTGCTTTTTAAACAAAATATTTATTTGGGATGTTTTTTGTGTATTGAAATAAAATAAAATACAGAACTGAAATCAAGAATCTTTGTTTTCTTTAATTTTTCAAAAATAATTCTCTCTGAGAATTTGAAAATAAAATCAAGCAGTTGCCTGATTTTAAATAAAAATAATAAAATGTGCTTTTAAAGAAATATTTTCCTGAAAATAAATTCTCTCTGAGAGCTTGAAAATAAACTGAGCAGTTGCCTCAGTTTAAATGAGAAAAATAAAATTAAATAAAACAAAATAGAAATATTCTCAAAATATTTTTTTCAAAAGATTCAAAAGAAAATGGAACAAGCCGTTGCAACGTTTCGGTTCCCTTAGAACCTTCTTCAGGCAGGCTTGTTCAGAGTATTTGCAAAAAATATTCTTTCTTTGAAAATAAAATAGATTCAGGATCAAAATAAAGCTTGAGTGTGTCTCTAATCGAGCTGGAAGAAGTGGGGAAGATTCAGTCCTCTGAGCAGCCTCTTATATAGTGTAAAGAGGCGGGTCCAATTCAAATGAGCCAATGAGAACCATTTCCCAGCTCAATTTCAAAAAGAAATAGTTCTCAGCCAATAGAATACACCTGTATTTCAGTGTATTGAGAAAAGGCATTTTTTGAAATTTGATGAGGATTAATGAATTAAATGAATTATTTAATAATAATTAAATTAATAATTAATGATTTAAAGAATTTTGCATGACCCTAGGTTTTTAACAGGCATGAGGCACGGGCCGGTTAGGGTTGGGGTTAAGGTTAGCGGTTAGGTTTAGGGTTAAGGTTAGGATTAAGGGTTAGGGATAGAAATTGGGGGTTAGGATTTAGGATTAGGGTTAGAAATTAGGGTTAGGGATAGAAATTAGGGTTAAGGTTAGGTTTTAGGTTTAGGGCTAGAAATTAGGGTTAGGGTTAGGATTTAGGGTTAGGATTAGGATTTATGGTTAGGGCTAGAAATTAGAGTTAGGGTTAGAGTTAAGGGTTAAGGTTAGAAATTAGGGTTAGAATTAGGATTTAGGGTTAGGGATAGAAATTAGGGTTAAGGTTAGATTTAGGGTTAGGGATAGAAATTAGGGTTAGGGTTAGGGATGGAAATTAGGGTTAAGGTTAGGTTTTAGAGTTAGGGATAGAAATTAGGGTTAGGGTTGGGGTTAGGTTTTAGGGATAGGATTTAGGGTTAGGGCTAGAAATTAGGATTAGGGTTAGGGATAGAAATTAGGGTTAAGGTTAGGTTTTAGGGTTAGGGTTAGGGATAGAAATTAGGGTTAAGTTTAGGGTTAGGGTTGGGGTTAGGTTTTGGGGTTAGGGTTAGAAGTTAGGGTTAGGTTTTAGGGTTAGGCCTAGAAATTAGGGTTAGGGTTAGGGA